>NC_057802.1:424758026-424782307 GCF_018294505.1 Triticum aestivum | reverse complement strand
GATCTTCAACTTCACTCTGAAATTACTTGAACCTTTCAATAATTCAGACTAGTGTTTCATCAAGTAAATACACTCAGCATCTACTCAAATCATCTGTGAAGTAAGAACATAACGATATCCACTGCATGCCTCAGCACTCATTGGACTGCGTACATCAAAATGTATTACTTCCAATAAGTTGCTCTCTTGTTCCATCTTACTGAAAACGAGGACTTTCAGTCATCTTGCCCATGTGGTATGATTTGCATGTCTCAAGTGATTCATAATCAAGTGAGTCCAAACGATCCATCTGCATGGAGTTTCTTCATGCATATATACCAATAGACATGGTTCGCATGTCTCAATCTTTTCAAAACGAGTGAGTCCAAAGATCCATCTATATGGAGCTTCTTCATGCGTTTTATACCAATATGACTCAAGTGGCAGTGCCACAAGTATGTGGTACTATCATTACTATCTTATATCTTTTGACACGAACATGTGTATCACGGCGATCGAGATTCATTTCAGGTGCAATACCATTGAAGGTATTATTCAAATAAACAGAGTAACCATTATTCTCCTGAAATGAATAACCGTATTGCGATAAACATAATCCAATCATGCTCAACGCAAACACCAAACCTCGATGGCAGAGGGAGCATGCGATGTTTGATCACATCAACTTTGGAAACACTTCCAACACATATCGTCATCTCCCCTTTAGCTAGTCTCCGTTTATTCCGCAGCTTTTATTTCGAGTTACTAACACTTAGCAACCGAGCCGGTATCTAATACCCTGGTGCTGCTAGGAGTACTAGTAAAGTACACATTCATATAATGTATATCCAATATACTTCTGTCGACCTTGCCTGCCTTCTCATCTACCAAATATCTAGGGTAGTACTGCTTCAGTGACCGTTCCTCTCATTACAGAAGCACTTAGTCTCGGGTTTGGGTTCAACCTTGGGATTCTTCACTAGAGCAGCAAACGACTTGCTGTTTCATGAAGTATCCCTTTTGCCCTTGCCCTTCTTAAACTAGTGGTTTTACTAACCATCAACAATTGATGCTCCTTCTTGATTTCTACTCTCGCGGTGTCAAACATCGCGAATAGCTCAAGGATCATCATAACTATCCTTGATATGTTATAGTTCATCACGAAGCTCTACTAGCTTGGTGGCAGTGACTATGGAGAACTATCACTATCTCATCTGGGAGATTAACTCCCACTCGATTCAAGCGATTGTGGCACTCAGACAATCTGAGCACACGCTCAACGATTGAGCTTTTCTCCCTTAGTTTGCAGGCTTAAGAAAACTTGTCAAAGGTCTCATACCTCTTGACGTGGGCACTAGTCTGAAATCCCAATTTCAGTCTTCGGAACATCTCACATGTTCTGCGACGTTTCAAAAACGTCTTGGGTGCCACAATTCTAAACCGCACTGAACTATCACGTAGTCATCAAAACGTGTATGTCAGATGTTTCGTAACATCTACAGACGACGCTGAGGTTCAGCACACCGAGCGGTGCATTAAGGACATAAGCCTTCTGTGCAGCAATGAGGACAATCCTCAGTTTATGGACCCAGTCCGCATAATTGCTACTACCAACTTTCAACTAAATTTTCTCTAGGAACATATCTTAACCAGTAGAACTAAAGCGCAAGCTATGACATAATTTGCAAATACCTTTTGACTATGTTCATGATAATGAAGTTCATATAATCAAATTATTCAATGAACTCCCACTCAGATAGACATCCCTCTAGTCATCTAAGTGAAACATGATCCGAGTTTAACTAGGCCGTGTCCGATCATCACGTGAGATGGACTAGTCAAGATCGGTGAACATCTCCATGTTGATCGTATCTTCTATACGACTCATGCTCGACCTTTCGGTCCTCCGTGTTCCGAGGCCATGTCTGTACATGCTAGGCTCGTCAAGTCAACCTAAGTGTATTGCGTGTGTTCCGAGGCCATGTCTGTACATGCTAGCCTCGTCAACACCCGTTGTATTCAAACGTTAGAATCTATCACACCCGATCATCACGTGGTGCTTCGAAACAACGAACCTTCGCAACGGTGCACAGTTAGGGTGAACACTTTCTTGAAATTATTATAAGGGATCATCTTACTTACTACCGTCGTTCTAAGCAAATAAGATGCAAAAACATGATAAACATCACATGCAATCAAATAGTGACATGATATGGCCAATATCATTATGCTCCTTTGATCTCCATCTTCGGGGCACCATGATCATCTTTGTCACCGGCATGACACCATGATCTCCATCATCATGATCTCCATCATTGTGTCTTCATGAAGTCGTCACGCCAACGATTACTTCTACTTCTATGGCTAACACGTTTAGCAATAAAGTAAAGTAATTTACATGGCGTTATTCAATGACACGCAGGTCATACAAAATAATAAAGACAACTCCTATGGCTCCTGCCGGTTGTCATACTCATCGACATGCAAGTCGTGATTCCTATTACAAGAATATGATCAATCTCATACATCACATATATCATTCATCACATCTTCTGGCCATATCACATCACATAGCACTTGCTGCAAAAACAAGTTAGACGTCCTCTAATTGTTGTTGCAAGTTTTTTTACGTGGTTTGTAGGTTTCTAGCAAGAATGTTTCTTACCTACGTATGACCACAACGTGATTTGCCAATTTCTATTTACCCTTCATAAGGACCCTTTTCATCGAATCTGTTCCGACTAAAGTAGGAGAGACAGACACCCGCTAGCCACCTTATGCAACTTGTGCATGTCAGTCGGTGGAACCTATCTCACGTAAGTGTACGTGTAAGGTCGGTCCGGGCCGCTTCATCCTACAATGCCGCCGAAACAAGAAAAGACTAGTAGCGGCAAGAATAATTGGCAAACTCAACGCCCACAACTACTTTGTGTTCTACTCGTGCATAGTAACTACGCATAGACCTGGCTCATGATGCCACTGTTGGGAATCGTAGCATAATTTAAAATTTTCCTACGCTCACCAAGATGCATCTATGGAGTCTACTAGCAACGAGGGGAAAGGAGTGCATCTACATACCCTTGTAGATCACGAGCGGAAGCGTTCCAATGAACGTGGATGACGGAGTCGTACTCGCCGTGATCCAAATCACCGATGACCGAGTGCCGAACGGACGGCACCTCCGCGTTCAACACACGTACGGTGCAGCGGCGTCTCCTCCTTCTTGATCCAGCAAGGGGGAAGGAGAGGTTGATGGAGATCCAGCAGCACGACGGCGTGGTGGTGGATGTAGCGGGTCTCCGGCAGGGCTTCGCCAAGCTTCTGCGAGAGAGAGAGAGGTGTTGCAGGGGAGGAGGGAGGCGCCCAAGGCTGTAGGTTACTGCCCTCCCTCCCCCCTTTATATAGGCCCCCTTGGGAGGGGGGGCCGGCCAAAACCCATCTAGGGTTGGGGGGCGGCGGCCAAGGGGTGGAAAGGGGTGCCTTGCCCCCCAAGGCAAGGGGGAAGCCCCCCCACCCTAGGGTTCCCAACCCTAGGCGCATGGGGGGAGGCCCATGGGGGGGCGCCCAGCCCACTAGGGGCTGGTTCCCTTCCACTTTCAGCCCATGGGGCCCTCCGGGATAGGTGGCCCCACCCGGTGGACCCCCGGGACCCTTCCGGTGGTCCCGGTACAATACCGGTAACCCCCGAAACTTTCCCGGTGGCCGAAACTTGACTTCCTATATATAATTCTTCACCTCCGGACCATTCCGGAACCTGTCGTGACGTCCGGGATCTCATCCGGGACTCCGAACAACTTTCGGGTTTCCGCATACATATATCTCTACAACCCTAGCGTCACCGGACCTTAAGTGTGTAGACCCTACGGGTTCGGGAGACATGCAGACATGACCGAGACGCCTCTCCGGTCAATAACCAACAGCGGGATCTGGATACCCATGTTGGCTCCCACATGTTCCACGATGATCTCATCGGATGAACCACGGTGTCGAGGATTCAATCAATCCGTATGCAATTCCCTTTGTCAATCGGTATGTTACTTGCCCGAGATTCGATCGTCGGTATCCCAATACCTTGTTCAATCTCGTTACCGGCAAGTCTCTTTACTCGTACCGCAATGCATGATCCCGTGACTAACGCCTTAGTCACATTGAGCTCATTATGATGATGCATTACCGAGTGGGCCCAGAGATACCTCTCCGTCACACGGAGTGACAAATCCCAGTCTCGATCCGTGCCAACCCAACAGACACTTTCGGAGATACCCGTAGTGCACCTTTATAGTCACCCAGTTACGTTGTGACGTTTGGCACACCCAAAGCACTCCTACGGTATACGGGAGTTGCACGATCTCATGGTCTAAGGAAAAGATACTTGACATTGGAAAAGCTCTAGCAAACGAAACTACGCGATATTTTATGCTATGCTTAGGATTGGGTCTTGTCCATCACATCATTCTCCTAATGATGTGATCCCGTTATCAATGACATCCAATGTCCATAGTCAGGAAACCATGACTATCTGTTGATCAACGAGCTAGTCAACTAGAGGCTTACTAGGGACAGGTTGTGGTCTATGTATTCACACATGTATTACGATTTCCGGACAATACAATTATAGCATGAATAATAGACAATTACCATGAACAAAGAAATATAATAATAACCATTTATTATTGCCTCTAGGGCATATTTCCAACAGGCACAAACACTAATTAAAACATAAAAACACATCTAACCAGAGGCTAGATCAAAGATTTATTCCTAAACAGAAGCAAAAAGGAAAAAAAACTAAAAATAAAATTGGGTTGCCTCCCAACAAGCGCTATCGTTTAATGCCCCTAGCTAGGCATAATAGCAAGGATAGATCTAGGTATTGCCATCTTTGGTACGCAATCCATAAGTGGCTCTCATAATAGATTCATAAGGTAATTTTATTTTTTTCTAGGGAAGTGTTCCGTGCCTTTCCTTAACGGAAATTGGAATCTAATATTCCCTTCTTCATATCAATAATTGCACCAATCGTTCTAAAAAAAGGTCCACCAAGAATAATAGGACATGAAGGATTGCAATCTATATCAAGAACAATAAAATCTACGGGCACATAATTCCTATTTGCAACAATAAGAACATCATTAATTCTTCCCATAGGTTTCTTAATGGTGGAATCCGCAAGGTGCAAGTTTAAAGAGCAATCATCAAAATCACGGAAACCTAGCAAATCACACAAAGTCTTTGGAATCGTGGAAACACTAGCACCCAAATCACACAAAGCATAGCATTCATGATCTTTAATTTTAATTTTAATAGTAGGTTCCCACTCATCATAAAGTTTTCTAGGGATAGAAACTTCCAACTCAAGTTTTTTTTATAAGATTGCATCAAAGAATCAACGATATGTTTGGTAAAGGCTTTATTTTGACTATAAGCATGTGGAGAATTTAGCACGGATTGCAACAAGGAAATACAATCTATCAAAGAGCAATTATCATAATTAAATTCCTTGAAATCTAAAATAGTGGGTTCATTAATATCTAGAGTTTTGATCTCTTCAGTCCACTTTTACCAATTTTTGTATCAAGATCTAAAAACTTTGAATTTTTGGAACGCCTTCTAGGTAAAGGTGGATCATATTCAGTCCCATCATTATCAAGATTCATATTGAAAAAAAGATTTAATAGGGGACACATCAATAACTTTTAGATCTTCATCTTTATTTTCATAGAAACTAGAAGAACACGCTTTCACAAAACAATCTTTCTTAGCACGCATCCTAGCGGTTCTTTCTTTGCACTCATCAATGGAAATTCTCATGGCCTTGAGAGACTCATTGATATCATGCTTAGGTGGAATAGATCTAAATTTCAAAGAATCAACATCAAGAGAAATTCTATCAACGCTCCTAGCTAATTCGTCAACTTTAAGCAATTTTTCTTCAAGCAAAGCATTGAAATTCTTTTGCGAATTCATAAACTCCTTAACACTAGTCTCAAATTCAGAAGGCATCTTATTAAAAATTTCTATAAGAATTGTTGTAGGAATTACCATAAATATTAGAGGAATTACTAGGATACGGCCTAGGATTAAAGTTTCCTCTATACGCGTTGTTACCAAAATTATTCCTACCAACAAAATTCACATCCATAGATTCATTATTATTCTCAATCAAAGTAGACAAAGGCATATCATTAGGATCAGAAGAAACACTTTTATTAGCAAATAATTTCATAAGTTCATCAATCTTTCCACTCAAAACATTAATTTCTTCTATCGCATGCACTTTCTTATTAGTGGATCTTTCGGTGTGCCATTGAGAATAATTAACCATAATATTATCTAGGAGTTTAGTATCTCCTAAAGTGATTTCCATAAAAGTGCCTCCCGCGGCCGAATCTAAAAGATTCCTATAAGCAAAATTCAATCCAGCATAAAATTTTTGTATAATCATCCACAAATTCAAACCATGAGTAGGGCAATTACGTATCATTAATTTCATCCTCTCCCAAGCTTGTGCAACATGTTCATGATCAAGTTACTTAAAATTCATAATATCGTTTCTGAGAGAGATGATCTTAGCTGGAGGAAAATACTTAGAGATAAAAGCATCTTTGCACTTATTCCAAGAATCAATACTATTTTTAGGCAAAGACGAAAACCAAGCTTTAGCACGATCTCTAAGCGAAAAAGGAAATAGCTTCAATTTAACAATATCATTGTCCACATCTTTCTTCTTTTGCATATCACACAAATCAACGAAGCTATTTACATGGGTAGCGGCATCTTCACTAGGAAGGCCGACGAATTGATCTTTCATGACAAGATTCAACAAAGCAGCATTAATTTCACAAGATTCAGTATCGGTAAGAGGAGCAATCGGAGTGCTAAGGAAATCATTGTTGTTGGTATTGGTAAAGTCACACAATTTGGTATTATCTTGAGCCATCGTGACAAGAAAGCAATCCAACACACGAGCAAACAAGAAGCGAGCGAAAAAGAGGCGAACGGAAAAGAGAGGGCGAATAAAACGACAAGGGTGAAGTGGGGGAGAGGAAAACGAGAGGCAAATGGCAAATAATGTAATGTGGGAGATAAGGGTTTGTGATGGGTACTTGGTATGTTGACTTTTGCGTAGACTCCCCGGCAACGGCGCCAGAAATGGCTCGTTGACGGGAAATCAAATCTTGACTTGACTTTGCGTAAGCCTCCCCGGCAATGGTGCCAGAAATCCTTCTTGCTACCTCTTGAGCACTACGTTGGTTTTCCCTTGAAGAGGAAAGGGTGATGCAGTAAAGTAGCATAAGTATTTCCCTCAGTTTTTGAGAACCAAGGTATCAATCCAGTAGGAGGCCACGCACCTATTACTCCACACATCGACCGCTATCCAGCATGCATCTAGAGTATTAAGTTCAAAAGAACAGAGTAACGATTTAAGTAAGATGACATGATGTAGAGGGATAAACTCATGCAATATGATATAAACCCCATCTCGTTATCCTCGATGGCAACAATACAATACGTGCCTTGCTGCCCCTACTGTCACTGGGAAAGGACACCGCAAGATTGAACCCAAAGCTAAGCACTTCTCCCATTGCAAGAAAGATCAATCTAGTAGGCCAAACCAAACTGATAATTCGAAGAGACTTGCAAAGATAACCAATCATACATAAAAGAATTCAGAAAAGATTCAAATATTGTTCATAGATAAACTTGATCATAAACCCACAATTCATCGGTCTCAACAAACACACCGCAAAAGAAGATTACATCGAATAGATCTCCACAAGAGAGGGGGGAACATTGTATTGAGATCCAAAAAGAGAGAAGAAGCCATCTAGCTAATAACTATGGACTCGAAGGTCTGAGGTAAACTACTCACACATCATCGGAGAGGCTATGGTGTTGATGTAGAAGCCTTCCGTGATCGATGCCCCCTCCGGCGGAGCTCCGGAAAAGGCCCCAAGATGGGATCTCACGGGTACAGAAGGTTGCGGCAGTGGAATTAGGTTTTTGGCTCCGTATCTGGTAGTTTGGGGGTACGTAGGTATATATAGGAGGAAGAAGTACGTCGGTGGAGCAACGTGGGCCCCATGAGGGTGGAGGGCGCGCCCAGGGGTAGGCGCACCCCCTACCTCGTGCCTTCCTGGTTGATGTCTTGACGTATGGTCCAAGTCCTCTGGATCACGTTCGTTCCGAAAATCACGTTCCCGAATGTTTCATTCCGTTTGGACTCCGTTTGATATTCTTTTTCTGCGAAACTCTGAAATAGGCAAAAAACAACAATTCTGGGTTGGGCCTCCGGTTAATAGGTTAGTCCCAAAAATAATATAAAAGTGTATAATAAAGCCCAATAATGTCGAAAACAGAATATAATATAGTATGGAACAATAAAAAATTATAGATACGGTTGAGACGTATCATCGGTCCACGGACCGGTTTGGACGTATGTTTTCCCGCAAACTAGAGGCAAAACCAGGGGCTTCGCGGGATTGCTGCCGCGTACGCGAAGGTGACCCTGGACCGACCCGAAATCTCTCCCGCGTGAAGCGGTCGCCACTGCTCAAGTCGCTCCAGAGCACGAGCGTTGTATTCATGCCGGCCTAGAGCGAATGCGACCTCTCATTTGTGCCGACATTAAAGCGACGCATCCGTCGAGAGCACCAATTGTGCCGCGTCCGATGTCCGTGCCTGTTCAATGTCATATAAACATTACTGGACAGGACATGATGGATATCTACCACTTGAAGCAGGCTGTCGTTCGTTCGCCTACCATCATTATACAGGCACACCGGCCGTGAAACCAACTTCGGCGCCCGCATTGACACACCCCACCGCTTGGCCTGGCCGCGAAACCAACTCCGTATAAACATTACTGGATGGGACGTGATGGATATCTACCACTTGAAGCAGGCTGCCGTCCGTTCGCCAACCGTCATTATACAGGCACACCGGCAGCTTGGCTTGGCCGGTGTCTGCCATTTACACCAGGTCACACTCGACACAAACCACACCACACCACATCTGCTTCACATCCGCCCCCGTGGACCACTTCCGCCATGACCGCGATCTCTAGTGCATTGTTGGAGAGCCTCTCGACAGAGCATAAGCATGGGCTGGCCACCCTTACGGCTGGCAGGCAGGGTTGCCGTGTGAGCCGGATAGAGGTCGGCCTACTCCTCGGAGGCCTCTGACGATGGAGACATCCTTCGGTGACGAGTCAGCGCCTCTGCCCGCCCTGTTCGATGCCGGCTTGACCATGGAGCATGCGCAGGCGCACTTCAAGGATGCCATGATGAGACTGTCGGCAGCTGCGCACCCTTCGCTCCGCCAATGAAGTTTCGAGGGTGCCGATTCCACGACAAGGCATGTTTGTCCATGTCCATCATCGATCTCACGTGAACCGCCGACGGACAGGCTGCGGACTCCGACGAGGAGCGGTAGGGCGTGGGAGGCGGCGAGGCCTCGAGTCCCGTGAGCCGATCCGTGCCCCATGTTCTACTCTTGCTCATCGGCGGCCGCACTTTCACTCCGCGTGGCTCAGCCAGCCGTCGGACATGGACACGGCCGCCCGACGTGGGCATGGAAGGGAAGAATAAGGACTCGGAGGACGTGTGCCACCTTTGATTTTTAGACTAAGTTTAGGTCCGGTTGCTTTTATCTAATGAAATATGCCAGAAATGTAAAAAAAATCGTCAGAGTTAGATAAAAATCATTCAATTTGCATGTATTTCGTCCGACCTGTTTAAATACGGATTGAAATGCACGCGGGCATGGTTGGACGAACCGGCTCCGTATCAATGTCGACGTCTGAGGATAGATACATATCCATTTCATGGTCAGCCCGTTTGAGATGGCCTAATATGGTATGGTATGGCGTTACCTGTGCTGAAAAAACATTTTCTTTTTAAGAATAAAAAAAAACATTTCCGACGGGCGTCGCAACGGTAAGAAATTCCCCTGTCCGCCCCCAATTCGAGACGGAAGCACCGCAGCCGAGCTGACCTCGCATTGATGCCTACCCCTGCCCGCTCCATCCATCACGAACCCGCCAGCTCCACTTTCCTTCTATTTCCGCCGCCACGCCACGCCACGCCACGCGCACCTCGGCGAAGGACAAGGCTCCGGCTGCCGCCACCGCCTCTGCCCCGGCTATAAAGCCGCGCCCTTTGGCCGGCCCGCTCCTCCTCCTCTCTTCCTCCGCGCCGCGCCTCTCGCCTCCTCGCCGCGCTCTGCCCGGTCCGCTCCTCCTCCTCCTCTCTTTGTCCGGGCGGTGCCTCTCTCCTCCGACCTCCCCGCCGCGCTCCGGCCGGTCCGCTGCTCCTCCACCCTTCGTCCGGGCCGTGCGTATGTCCTCCTCGAGTCGGGTTTCATCTTGCTCGTCCTCCTATGTCGATCTGTCCGTCTAGAATCGCGTATGGATTTGATTTTGCTCGTCCTCGGTCGATTTGCCCGTTTAGAGTCGCGTCCGGATTTGATTTTGCTCGCCGTCACCGTCGCCGTCGCCGGTTTAGATAGCTAGAGAACCCCGCCTGATTTGATTTTGCCCGTTCTCCCCGTCGTCCGTTTAGGACCGCGCCCGATTTGGTTTCAGTTTGCTCGTGCTCAGTTCGTCAGTTTAGAGTCGCTTCCGAGTTGATTTTGCTCGTCCCTCCCCGCCGTTGTCGGTTTAGAGTCGCTTCTGATTTGGTTCTGCCCGTTCTCGCCGTCGCCCGTTTCCGTTTTTGCTCGTCCTCGCCGTTGCCCCGACGCGCTCGCATGTTCTTGGCCCGTCTCGTCGAGGGTCTCCGTCTGGTCTGCGGTTGAGAAATTTCTGCGTGCGGTTCTGTTATCTGAGAGACCCTTTGGATCCTGCGTTTCTTCGTGTTCGTGTCTGCGCGAGAGTTGCAGGAACAGTCGGGTCTTGGTTTTGAAATTGGGTTGCGGCCGGAGATGGAGAGGCGGAGAGCAGTTGTCAGCTTGTCGTGCTAGTTCAGATCGGTTGCTAGGCTCCTGCGTTGTTCGTCGGCAGTTTTCAGATCTCAAACGGCTAGCTTGTTCGTGCTCGTCCATCGAGACGTGCCCTTTGATGCTCTGGTTCCTCTGTCGATTCTGATTGTACCAGCTAGCTTGTTTCAGTTTCGTCAGGCGTGTGTGCTCTCGTCCTGGATGCAGGGGTGATTCGTTACGGTTGTTCTGATGCGTGTTACTGCTTCTGTTCTTTTCAATTGATTACTTCCTGTCATGCTTTGCTTATCCATATATGGTGATGTGTGTTCAGGGGTGCAAACCATGTAGGCCGTGGGTGCAAATCATGTGGCTTGCTGCTTGACTAATTGAACACCTGCTGCTGCTACTGTTGGACAAGGTTTCCTGCTTTTTTTGCCTCGTGTTGCTAGTCCGTTAGATGAGGTGCTGCTAGTCCCTTAGACTTCGTTCTAGATTGCATAGCATTACTCCAGAATTTTGTCATTGCCCACCTGGGCATATAATTCTGCTGTCAGCATAACTCTAGAATTTATTTATCTGTGAAAGCACGTTCATCACATGTTCTTTATCAATGCTGCTCACTTTTGTCACGTCCCTTTTGTTTGTCCTGTTAAATTTTATGGCATCAACTTGGAGCAAATTTTGAACTCACTGGTTAGAATGCTGACTTCTGTATTTGTCGCTATGTAAGCCATGCACTTGGAAGCCTGGGAGTGATTAGGATTTGGATTGCATAGAGATTTTATGCTATGTTTGTTTATAACCTGGTTGTGACCTAATATAGTGCAAATCTGCTAATTTTTTAATTTAATTTATGTTCAACACAAGTAGGTTTTGTTTGCAAGTGGTATTTCTTTTGTGTGTGTATGAACATTCATGCTGTCAATTTTTCTTATCATAATCATTTACCGTGGTGTTCGACAATACATTTCTACTGTTCTTTGTTCCCTTTTGAGGTTCACTGACTCAATTATGCATGAGATTTGATATCAATTACTGCTGTCCAGTCACTGAAATAATGCTTTTCTTGCTTTGTCTAGACTTTGTGACAAGAATAAGCATGCGTCTCTGTGCCTACAAACTTGTGGGTAGTGCCGTAGTGATGATGATCCAACTAGCTTCCTGTTTTCAGGAATGAAGATCTGAATTACCCTCACCCCTCTACAGAAATCAGTTTACTCATTCAGTTTCTGGAACTTCTTTATAGCTTTCTGAGTTTAAGTCTTGCATGTATTGGCTTTCTGTTTGTACCCTTATCTATGTCTGTTTCTTTGTGTGTTTCTTGTGTGCAAGCGATCCATTGTGTGTGTCTGACTGTGTGTGTGATGTGCCCTATCTATGTATGTTTCTTTGTCTGTTTCATGTGTGAAAGTGCTCCATTATCTGTGTTTGACTGCTTGGATGGGGTGATTCTGATTGTGTTACTGCTTATATGGTCTGTCCAATTGGTTTCTTATTCAAGCTTTGCTTGTGTTCCGATGTCGTCTCCCCATATATGGCGATGTGTTCAGGGATGCAAACCATGTAGGCCGTTTCGAGCAGGCAGGGATCCAGAGACGTGCACTGGTCAGGCTTCTCTCCTGCTGATAGATGATGATAGGCTGAGCAGAAAAGTTTGACTCTCGTAACACTCACTTGCTTGGCTTCCACTCCTTTGTGTGGCCGATTTGGCATCCAATGCATCTCATGCCTATCTTATACTCCCTCCGTTCCAAAATAGATGACCCAACTTTATACTAACTTTACACTAAAGTTATAAAGTTAGTAGAAAGTTGAGTCATCTATTTTGAAACGGAGGGAGTATATCTCACTCACTCATCACAGCATCCTTTTCCCTGTTTTTGTTCCTTTCTTTCTTATCATAATAATCATGTATACCGTGGTGTTTCACAATACATTTTTTGTGATATCTGTGTTTCATTATGTCTTATGTGGATATCATATTTTTTTTTGTATATTACTGCTGTCCATTCACTGGAATAATGCTTTCCTAAGTATTTCAGGTAGGATATAGACAAATGTCACATTTGCTCTTCCTTGTGTTGCTAAGGACACTGATGGGTGGGGTTTGCTTACAGCGCAGGTATATTTATGTTTTCTACATTTTGTGATGCTAATGTCTGTAGTCCCAATACGCTTATTTAGCCATGTTTTCCTTGTTCACTTCACAAGATTATGTATTCATGCTGATAGTATGTTGCTCTTTCCAGGACCGATAATTCTGATAGTATGCCAAGGACTGCTCAGGGTTCCTACCACTTTCTGTTTTACCAACTAAGGTAATCGAATTTTGACCTTCAACTTGCAAATTTATCACCTTATGGGAGGGAAAGGTTTGCATGTACATGAGCTCTGATTATCTACATATATACTTGAATTGCTTTGGATTTGTTGGACTACTATTCTACATGATGTTCTCCATGATTCACTTGATCTGTTAATTTGAGTATTTTCCCGGTGAGTTCTTTAGGTTCATCTTGTGACACAAAATACAATTTTGGTACGTGCAGACTCTGAAATTTGGTGATAAAGAAAAGGTACCTCCTAATTTGCTCTCTGGCTCTCTTACACTTGTCTTTGTTTATATAACAGTAGTGGCCTCCTGGCTTGTAGTTGGGTAATGCAGAGAAAGGTTTGGAACTGAAGAACTAAAATAATGCAGAGTTGAAGGTTCTGAACGGGAAGCTTGAACAAATAGTTTACTTTTTCTCATGTCTTTGATTAGTTTCATCCTATCTATGTCTGTTTCTTGTGTGCAAGTACTCCATTGTGTCTGTGTGTGACTGACTGTTTGTGTGTGTGACTGATTGTGTGTGTTGCTTTGTCTGTTTCTTGTGTGCAAGCGCTCCATTGTGTGTGTGTGCGTGTGTGTTGACTGTGACTGTGTGTCATTTTATGACACTGACTGTGTATTGATTGTGACTGTGTGTGTATGTGTGTGTGTGTGTGTTGACTGTGACTGTGTATTGATTGTGACTATGTGTATGTGTGTGTGTGTGTTGACTGTGACTGTCATTGTGCAAGCGCTCCATAACTACCTACGCATGGAAATTTCTGTAAGGTCATGGGCTTGTCATTTAATGACCTACATACCTCTGTAGTTGGTAGTATCATTGCCCTTTGGACACTCTTCAATGCATTTCTGTATATTTTCCTGCCACAACTATGATGTTTGTGCTGAGAATGATGTATATGTAGAATCCAGGGTGGATGGAGGGTTTCATGATGGCTAATTTGATTTGTTATGGTTCTGATGGTGTGCTTCTTGTGTTTGAACTGAAGCCGTGGATCACTCATCAACCTGGTCTGTGTTTGTATGGTAATCCTTCTCGAATTTAACTCCTTCCAATTTTGTACACAATATTTATCTTACGTCTGGTAATACCTTATGAATGTTTTAGCTAGTAATATAGTAACGCCATACTTCTTTGGACATTGTTCTGTATATGCAAGTGTGGTGAGCTCACATATTGTGTCAGTATCTACCTACGCAGATGAATTATTTCCGGATAGGACAGAGGTGCAATGTTTACATCCATGGTAGAAGGTTCTTTAACACTGAACTCATCAAAGGTCCTTGGACTCAAGAGGTTTGTCATTGCACTCCTGACTTTGCTTGAGAAAAAAAAGATTTTGCATGTTTTGTAGTTATATTTATGATATTTTTTCTACAGGAAGATGACAAAATTATTGACCTTGTAAACAAGTATGGACTAACAAAATGGTTGCATTGCAAGGTATTTCTTTTGATTGTTTTATTTTTATATGGTTTGCTGAAATGCATTTTCCCCCTATGTGCAAGGTTACACTGGTAACAATTCTCTGTTGATGCATTGCAGGTCAGCTACCAGAACTTCCTGCTGCTGATCCTGGGATGTTTCCGAACATGCTCCCGAACATGCTCAATCTATCCGCCCTAGGACAGGTGACTACTGTGCTCCTTTTATGATTATGTGTAGCTAGTACTCAAATCATGGATAGTCCATTCTGTCATCATAACGCGACCAGATTCACTCTGATTTGCAGTTTATTTGGTGATGGCAGAATGAACCCACCTGTGATCTATTACGCTTCTTTATTATTCAATGTTTTGTTATTACTTTCTAATTCTTTCTTCCCTTTGCATCGATCCACTTGCTATGCAGCCACTGCCATGACACAGCAGGTATGCTCAATTTTTTGTTTTGTGCTTGAGATTTTTCTTGTTCTGTGATGCATATGTCTGACCACTCTTTTCTTAGGTTACTCGGCATGCTCGGTGTGTTTACTTCGGTGGACTTCCTCCGATCGCTAATGAACAGGTAATTGCCTTGAGTAACTTGTTATTTCTTGGCGTCTCTTTCTCTATTCGCAGTCCGTGCTAACTATTTTATTCTTCTTTCTTCAGACGGTTGCTCTATTCTTCAATCAAGTTATGGCTGCTATCGGGGAAACACGTTTGGTCTAGGTGATGCAGTTGTTAATATGAAGCTGATTTTTGAATTCATTCAAAACATCTTAGTTGTTAATATGAAGCTGATTTTTGAATTCATTCAAAACATCTTAGGTGGCATAATCATCTGAATCCAAACATATGGAACGATGCTTGGACTACTGAGGAGGAACATGCACTGATTAATGCCATCAGGTATATGTGAATAAATGAGCAGAAATAGCAAAACTTACTCCTGGAAGGTACTGCATGCCAAACAACTTACATCATGGGTCTTGCTTGTAGTATTAGCTTTCTGTTGCCCTTTCTATCTCTTATGTGTGTGACTGACTCTGTGTGACTGTTACTGTGTGTGTGACTGAATCTGTGTGTGACTGTGACTTTGTGTGTGACCGACTGTGTGTGTGTTTGAATTAATATTGCATTCGCTTGATGGTGTGTGCTGTATGCTTTGCTTGATGGTGTGTCCTGTATGCTTTGCTTGATGGTGTGTCCTGAATGCTTTGCTTGAATGATTGGTGTTGTATGTTTTGTTTGTTGTGGTTTAACACTGCCTTTGCCGGTCCCAAGCCCGGATGTGAAAATGTGGAGGGAGCTGCATTGATATTGCATTTGCTTGATTGTGTGTCCTGTATGCTTTGCTTGAATGATTGATGTTGTTGTATAATTTGTGTTTTGTATTGTTGTGGTTTAACACTGCCTTTGCCGGTCCCAAGCCCGGATGTGAAAATGTGGAGGGAGCTGCAGTTACCTTCTTTGTATTGTTTGATTACACACAGTTTGCGTTACCTTCTTTGTATTGTTTGCATTACACACAATTTGCATTACCTTCTTTGTATGGTTTGTTGTGATTTATTTGCTATGAAAAATCCAGGCATGCAAGGAACTTCGTGATTTCTTTCTCAAGCTGTATGAGGTCAGTGTTTTTTTTGCGAATAATATGAGGTCAGTGTTTACTTACGATAATACCAAAGGGAAGCGAATGTTTGATTGTTCTGGGTGGTGTATGGCTTCCCTAGAAAATAAAATGCAGTGCTATCTGTTCGGCTGTATACAAATTTTTCCGACCATAGAATTCGTCTCGTCTCCTAAATTAATCGTACTGGTTTTAAATCTTGTCAGCATGGATGTTCTTTTTTCTACTAATATATATTGTCAAGTAAATACATCTCCTAAATTAATCCTACTGGTTTTAAATCGTACTGCTAATATATATTGTCAAGTAAAAACGTCAGTTGTTTGTCCCAAGCAACTGGGCGCTGCTAGCTAGGCAAGTTGAGTGAGTAATGTCCTGAACACTATAGAACTGACGTATACTGATCTTGTGTGAACACGCTGTGCGCCCTCGGATCTGCAAAAGGAGTAACAGAGCAAAGCGGAGAAGAGAAGGGGTGCATCGCACGGATCTTGCCGCGAGGATTGCCATGTGAGGCGCATAAATTGTTTGCGCTAACTGACGGCTGAGCGAGCATTCCCTACATCCCCCTTCCTCGCTCCCCTAACGCCAGTCCCTCATCTTTTCCTAACCCGTCTCGCACTCTGCCCCGCAGGTGATTCAGTATGGTTTCTTTGTCTCCGTTGGCAATTCGAGCGTCTTCGACCGCTTGGAGTCAAATTCTTTATCGACTCCAGCATTGGGCTAAGGCATACACTGCTTCGCCGCCACCGCTTTGTTTTCTGTAGGGTTCGTTTCCCCGGGGTTCGATGGATGTTGAGTGGTTGACATGGCGGCAGTGACATTTTTATTCGCTCGACAGACGTAGTGTGGGATTAATTGTGGCGAGATGGTGATTTGTGGTGTCAAGGTAGGGTTCCCAAGATGTTGGAGCTGTCGTGATTGGGAGGGCCGCAGTGTGCGTGGGATTAATTGTGGCGAGCGTCGTGGCTACGACCGCAATAGGGCCATGGGCATTAGCGCGTTCGATTTTTGCGATTTTGTTGGGGCTGTGAAGAGTTCGGTTTTGGGATTTTCTTTGTTTCTTAATTTTTTTTCTCTTTCCCAGGCCGCAGCCCAACCACTTTCTAATTCTATTTCCCCCCTGCTTCCCTTCCATCCTCATGGGTCTGCAGCCCAACCACCCAGGCGAGCGAGCGACTGTTTTCCTTCTCTTCCTCTGCCTTTGTACGCTCTCGCTTACATCGCAGAGGCTATATCTCGCTTATAGCAATAGCAAGTCTTCCTTCGGTCTCGCCTAAAGCGCGTCTATAGTTTTCGGCCGGCCCATTCACACTAAAATAAATACACTAGAGAAAAAGGGTCACGCATGAATCAATCCCACGAGGCCACGATGTACCATATGATCACGGTCAGGTGAAAAGCCCAGGTTCTTTCTCTAGAGACAAAGCTGCGCCCCTTCATCGCTCCTGTGTGATGTTTATGCCGTTGTTCATTTTATTTAGACACGCCGACAGTAAGTTTCGCGCACTAGATGCCTGTTTGATATTGTTGAATCATTGACGAGTAGATCTTTTGGTGGATGCTGCTTGATTGCAGTCGTGGCCGAGCCGACCGGCGCGGTGCGGTAGGACGCGGCGGGCGCGCGTGGAGCTGTGCGCAACTGCATCCATCACCATACCCCGGCGGTGCCAGCCACCGTCTCCCGTCACGCACATCGGAGTGACGCCGGGTTGGACCTCCTCATATCCCAGGAGCTGCCCGACGACGCTGGCGAAGTGGAGGAGCTGGACCCGGCGGGGTGGCGGGTGGTGAAGTGGAGGGCGGCTAGCATAGTGGGAGGCCGCGTCGCTCTCGGATCCGTCCGTCGTCGGGGCTGCGCGGGTGCCCAGCGGCGCTTGGATCTATCCTCGGGCGGCAAACCGGACGCGCCGCCGGGTCTGGCGCCACAACGCGCTTCGTGCGCCGGAAGGGGATCCGGCCCTCGAACCTGTCCTCGATAGATTCCATGGCCAGGTCGCCCACAACATGACGCCCGTGCTGGCGACGGCGACGAAGAAGTAGCCGGAGTGCAAAACACGACGAACCAGAGCTGTGTGGCGGTAGCATTGGCGTCGTCAACAGAGACCCCGGCTGTGTGAGACGCATACGGGTGGCGCCCCTTCTTCTATTTTTTTTTAGTTATAGGTCAGGTCAAGTTGTTTTGCCTCATCAGCACTTACAGCTGGCCCCCATCTGTCAGATATATGGTGTTAACACGCGTCTTAACCGGTGGCTAAAATGGATTGCTTCCATCCTTGGAACGGCTAGTACCAAAGTTATCGTTAATGGAGTGCATGGTCCGCCAATCTTCCACACAAAAGGGCTTAGGCAGGGGGGTCCGGTCTCCCCCTGCTGTTCGTCATCGCCATGGACGCTCTTACAACTCTGATTTGTGGAGTGGAAGAGGAAGGCGTTCTAAGCTCGTTCCACGACATGTTTGACGGAATGACTGTCCATCTACGCACACGACCTCGCCATGTTCATCAAGCCTTCAGAGCAAGATCTACTACGTGTCAGAGAGGTGCTGCATGTGTTTGGACTTGGAGTGGCTTCGGGATTGAGGATCAATCATGCAAAATTGGTAGAAATACCCATTGGTGGCTCGGATGAAGAGAGACATAGGGTCTTGGATATCTTGCAGTGCCCAACCGCAACGTTTCCTTGTCGCTATCTTGGTATCCTATTGGCCATCAAAAAGCTCGGTCGAATGGATTGGCAGCCCCTGGTGGACCATGTGAGGAAAACCATCCCCGCTTGGCACCGAGGTCTTATTCAGAGGTCAGACAGATTGATCCTTGCTAAACTAGTGATTACGACTAGACCAATTCACCAACTCATGGTTCTCAATACACCGGTTTGGGTCTTTGAAGAGATTGAGAAGTGGATCCGCTCATTCTTTTGGCAGGGAAGGAAAAGACCAATGGTTGTCAGTGCTTGGTCGCGTGGGATACGGTTGCCTGCCCTACTTGTTTCGGAGGCCTTGGGATGCTGAACCTCCGGCTCAAAGCATTGGCTCTCCGCGTCAGATGGGAATGGCTTCGGAGGGCAGACCCAAACAGGCCATGGCAAGGAATCCCGATGATGGAGGATAAAGAGGCTAAGATGGTATTCAATAGCATGGTCAAGATCAAGGTTGGCACCGGAGAGAGGGTGCTCTTTTGGAAAGATAGATGGATCCACGGCTTCACTATGGGCGAGATCGCTCCGACCATCATGGAGCTCGTCAACACGCGTGCACGCAACACCAGGACAGTCCAGCAAGCCCTCATCAACAACGCGTGGTCTCAGGATGTGCTGGGGTCTGGGGGACATCTCCTTTGTGGCGCACATACAAGTGGGCAGCCTTTGTCAAGCGATCGCGACGGTGGAAAGAAACGCACATCAACAGGATCAGTTTCTATGGCCAGCTGATGTGACCCGGAACTACACGGCGAAATCAGTCTATTCATGGCTTTGCTTGGGTTTGATCAGATCACCGACGTATACGTGCATTTGAAGGAGCTGGGCGCCTCTGAGATGCAAAATCTTTGCTTGGCTCAGTGCTCAATACAGACTGTGGACCTCAGACAGGCATGCGAGGTATGGGCTGCAAGATGAAACCTCGCATTGCTATACTTGTTTGCAGGATGAAGATAACGTTGACCACACCCTCACCCAATGCACCTACACGAGAGAGGTTTGGCACCGTTGCTTTGAGGCCCTTCGGATTAACATCCAGGGGTCCACTAGTGGAGAATCCGTCTTTAGTCCCGATTCGTAAGGACCTTTAGTGTCAGTTCTGCAACCGGCATTAAAGGATGGGGACTACCCCCTTTAGTGTCGGTTCGTCACGAATCGGGACCAAAGGTCCACCACGTGGCACGGGCCCGCGCCGGGTGGCTGGGGGCCTTTAGTCCCGGTTGGTGGGTTGGTTACACCAACCGGGACTAAAAGGTTTAGGGGTTTATGATTTATTTTTCCTTTTAATTTTGTGCTTTCCATTTAATTCTTTTCCATTTCAAACATATTTTACGCTACTACATATTGTACGCGTTTTGCATATATATAAATAGAATTTCTCGTAGAACCGATCATATATATATCATCGAATATCTCGCACGACCACACACACACACAGAGATATATATTCATTACCTATACTAATTCTAGACTCCCAAGAAATTCCCATGTTAATTAAATTTTACGAGCCGTTCATCTGGTGGGACCAAATTATTACGGTGGAGATCAATCTAGAAAATCCTAGGAAAAAACAATCTATCCTTCGCGGTTGTAACAGGTAGAAGAAAAAAAAAACCAATAGAAGTACACAATGAAACCGAACTCCTACCTCAGTCTATATCTTTCACGGTTGTTAAAATAGAAGGAAAAAACTCTCATATCAATCTCAATCTGTCTAGACTCTAGACTCTAGAGCTCTACGTACAACCTCCCCAAAGCCCACAATCGTTTCCTATCGTGAAAATAGAATCCACCAAAGGCACGATACTACTACTACTCCGTTTATAACTTTCCTAATTAAAGCAATCTGTACAGACCGCTTGGCATGAGCGGTTCGCTATCTCAAATCTTAAAAATAAAATAAAATGTACAGCTCATTTTTTTTAAGCAATCTCTATCTCTTTCTTATTCTTAAAAAAATAAATCTCTATCTTATACTACTTCACGGTTTGTTCTTCTTATTGGTACTCCACGATATTGATTGCTTGATTTGCACCTACATGCATCAGGCAACTTGGTCTACCTTGAATTTAACCTACTTGGGGCCCATAAATCACGATCTAGACATTCCCACGTCATGACGTAGCGTGCAGGGACTATGTTATCCAGTAGAAATCAAATCCCAACTTCTTTGGGCATAACCTCCGTGTGTGATCTTAGGCATCTCCTCTCCCGGTTATGTCCGGCTTGGCTTCAGCCTCCTGGTGCCTGCTGGTCGCCGTCGCCAAGTGCTACCTCTGCAGCACAGATTGAGTTTTTCCCTATATTTTTGTCTTCTCCATAATGAGATCTCACATGTCCGTTTGATCTATGTTTATTCACATTTTCCTTCCAGTATGTAAGGTTTGTGGGACAACATGGCAACTAATGATATACCTTTGAAAGTTTGACAGATTCACCAGCGTCAATGAATAAATTACCTTAAAGACACATAATTAGCAGTTTTGCATTAGAAGGTGCTAAGCATATGGCGATGTTAGACTTTGCCGTTGAGGGGCAGGCCGTCTTAATGTTGTTATTCTCCTATTGGTTCTTAATTACCATTACAACCTGTAATTAAGACTACAACCATGTATTACTAATCCATGTCTTTTCAATATCTCCTTAATTTCTATCATCTCCTTCTATTTGCCAGCATATATGTGTGTGTCGGAGCACACATAGCTTTAACTTGGGCTATGTTGTCAAGGATGGTGAGGATGGATGCTTGATATAGGCACATGTTCGTATTTCGTGTTAGATAGTGGAATCAATATTCTGTTGGTTTGTAAGTCTGATTTTTCTATGTACTTGATAAATAATTGTAAGTAGAAGAATTTCTCTGATTGGAACTGTTGTGCAAAATGCAGGTCTATTCAAGGTTTTAATTTTCATTCGTATTATGTACTGCTCCAAAATCCATGATGGGATAAGCCCTCTTAAAGTTCTCCCCTGACCAATCAACAAAGTGCATTTCTTTAACTCAAAACAAAGAGCTATTATACAAAAGGAAAAATATAGAGCACTGATCCCACCAATTTGTTTAGTAACAATGCAGAATATTGACATATAGTCCCTACGTAAATATGCAAGTAAATTCGTTACACAAGACCATCATCTATGTACCACATCTATACTATCTATGGGTCCAAAATAATTTTATACATATTCTAATATGTTGTTCAAGTGCGTTTAATGCAAATATGTTTATGCAAGGTCCTGTGATGTTAAACAAAGCTCTTGAAGTTATGGCGTTCTATGATGTTCAACAAAGCTCTTTAATAAGTAGGAGTATTTGTTTAATTCCAACTTAGTTTTTGTATTGTTGCTTGGTTTCTTAACTCATTTCAAAAGTTTCCTTACTCAATTAATTTCAAGGATATATGAAGTGTCAAGCATAAAGTATATGAGAATATTCTTTCTTTTTAGTTTTTTTCAAGAATGAAATTGTGTATAGGAGTTACAGATTTATACCATTAAGGACAATATAAGATTTGTGTAGTACACTACAGTTAATACAAGTTAATATTTTCATAGAGAACTATAATTGGCAACCATGCTATTATTCTGGCATAGTTACATGCATAAGGTTCAAGACTTTACACATATGAATAGTCTTAGCAAGTTAGCAATATATTTGGCGACTCCATAGACTACCAAAATGAGGGACAATTTTTTAAAGATCTTCATTGCATAAATGTACTCACCCATCAATCCCCATGTTTCAAATTCTTCGGGTTCTATTAGATGGCAGGTCCAGTGTAATCCTACACAACCGTGTATGTTAATAATATAGACAACAATGTAATATTTAGGACCTAGGCATCACACGGGTTGGCGACTAGTATATACAATTTCTCCTACAATTTGCAGATCATTACATGGAGGCATTACAACTTGTAATGGTATTCTCCTTTGGGATCTATGACCTGGTCGAGCAAAAATCCCGCTATTTCCTCTTGAATTGCTCGTATGCGATCCTCTGGTAGGAGCTTATCCCGCATCTCCCTCATCTTTAAAGAAGGAGATCAATATGCATGTATTAGTTGTGTGTACATATATAAGATAATGATGTAAAAATTGTGAATAGTGTTCTGGCAAACGTACCCATTGGTTTATATCATTTTTGCTCCTTTCGGACGCCATCATGCGAATGTTCTCGCAAATGTACTATGCACATAAATTATTCCCCGGCGCCTGCTTCATGGCCTTTACGAGAATAGAATTCAATCAGATAATAATTAATCAAGCATGATAATAGTATTGAAACTAGAATTAAAGAGATGGTAGCTAGCTAGTACTACTTAATTAATTACCTTGGGTTGACACCATTTCAGCTTTTGTTTCCATGGGCCTTCAACCTGTTTGATGAACTTTTCCCAAGCCCTGCCCGCCGGCAAAGAAAATGAATAAAGGAGTTATTAATTAGTTAATATTAGGAAATGAACTAAAGAGGCCGACATATAGTTCGATAATGATTGAAATTACCTGTCGACCATCCCCCTCACGATTGCATAGTCATTAATGTATTTACGTAGTGAGTCCAGTACTTGAACTTTTCCCTCGTCAACTTCAATGATTAGCAGGATCCAGTGAAAACTGCATGCGCTCACGTTTGTATAATTAAGCGGGCATGTGCATAACTCATCAACTACACTTATTAACATCTAGTAAGCAAAAAAAGAATTTGCAGTACAAGACAGTGTCACTCACCCGAAGTTGTAAGGAAGTAGTATTTCTGGTTGGGTATTAGTCACTTCAAGAACTCTAGCAAGCTTTTCTCTGTGTGTGGTCGATCATATTCACGTGACCATGTCTCTTGATTAATGGTATTTGGGTCAATGAACCCAATGCCATATTGTCTAGCTCTTTTCATTTCATACATCTTCATTCTGCATAATACCACAGAAAAGAATATAGTGAGGATGATTACAGGTAATGAACGAGCACTACAGCTAGCTAGAGACTTAAATTACAGAAAGAAATCACTTACAGACAATAGCAACTGACGATAGATTTGTCGAGTGCGTCTTGATTGAATAACTGAAACATTTCTTGAAACTCAACCCACAGATCTTTTGCATGGTAGTAATGATCTTCCTTGACTTTCACCATGAGGGACTCTCGATCGGTAGTCTGGTGAAAGTCAATGGAACTACAATTCATACATTCTCGTTGATAGAAGCGAGATCTGCTCTGGCTTGACCATAGGTTGGCCGCGGACATATTTCCATTGTAGTTCCTCCTCTGTAAACGTTTGGAAGTCCTCGATTCCTA
>NC_057802.1:424746252-424757721 GCF_018294505.1 Triticum aestivum | reverse complement strand
TGGGGAACAATTTTCCCGCTTTTTTGGCAGCTGCTTGGCTCGAGCTCGACTCCTTCTTTTTTGTGCTTGATATGACTTCTTGATAGAGCGCTCATAGTATGAGTCCCTATGCTTGACAGCTGGTTTAGCATTATCAACAAAGTGCTGTATGACATGCTCAGGTACTTTCTCCTTTGGCGGCGGGGGCGGTTTCGGTCCAAGATGGGCCGCCAGTTGGGCAGCCACTTCGGCGTCGGTTTCCTCGTCAGTTGTGTGGTAAGGCAACTTCGGAAGAGGCTTGAGGCTTGGACCAAATTTGTATTTCTTGCTCCTATTGTACCGTTAGCCGCCGTAGCTGCGGCGCCTCTCTTCCATTGTTGCCGAGGCGGCGGAGCCCACTGAGGCGGCGAAGACGGCTGACGCGGTGCCGGACTTGGAGGAGGAGGAGTCGGCTGGTGCTGTGCCGGACTTGGAGGAGGAGAAGTCGGCTGACGCGGTGCTAGACTTGGAGGAGAAGTGGGCTGACGCGGTGGCGAACTTGGAGGAGCAGGAGTCTGCTGACGCGGTGGCGGACTTGGAGGAGCGAGAGTCTGCTGACGTGGTGGCGGACTTGGAGGAGGAGCCGGTTGACGCGGTGTCGGTGGCCTTGGAAAGACGATGCAATCCTTTATCCATGATACGATGTATGGCCTCTCCCAGTGTGCGCTCCTCGTCACCTCTAGGAATGTCAAGCTCTAGCCCCGAATATACTGTCATCACTTCATCAACCCCGACACGAGCATAGCCAGCTGGAATCGGATTGCAATGGAAGGTTGCTTGAGGGGGATTTGTTTGAGCATAGCCGTCTGCCAACTTCATGGATATGTTCTTCACTTTAATGTGTAGCTCACAAGTTGTCATAGCTATGATATCATCCACAGGGTATCTATCCAGCAGTGCATCATCGCCCGGGACGGAACCCACGCTGCTTCTCGGCATGGATGGGACGGTGCTATCCAATGCTGGATCTGCTTGCTGCTGCCGCTGAGACGCCCTTTCCTGGCTAAGTGAGTTGATTTGCTCCTGCTGCCGGATGAAAGCACGTTCCAACTCCGAGTGCTTTGATTCTACGATGCAAAGGTGGTCTGCTTCCTGCTTCCTCTGCTCCTCCTCCATCTGTTGGAAAACGTAGCATGCAATTTCAAAAATTTCCTACGCTCACGCAAGATCTATCTAGCAGATGCATAACAACGAGAGGGGGAGAGTGTGTCTACGTACCGTCGTAGAACGAAAGCGGAAGCGTTTGACAATGCGGTTGATGTAGTCGAACTTCTTGTTCCGACCGATTAAGCACCGAACGTATGACACCTCCGAGTTCTACACACGTTCAGCTCAATGACGTCCCTCGAACTCTTGATCCAACAAAGTGTCAAGGGAGAGTTCCGTCAGCACGACGGGGTGGTGACGGTGATGGTGAAGTGATCCGTGCAGGGCTTCGCCTAAGCACTATGAAGATATGACCGGAGGCGTAAACTATGGAGGGGGGCGCCGCACACGGCTAACAATTATTGGTGTGTGTTCTAGGGGTTGGAGGGGAGGAGGGGCAGCCAAGGAGGCGCCCCAAGTAGGAGGAATCCTACTTGGGCGCCTCCCAACTCGGCCTCCCCCTTCCATATTCACCCGGAGGGGGAAGGAAGGAGGAGGGAGGAGAGAAGGAAGGGGCAGGCCGAATTGCTCCCCTTCCTTTCTCTCTTCCCCTCTTTCCTTCCCCCTTATTTTGGCCTACATGGGGCGCACCAGCCCACTAGGGGCTGGTCTGTCCCCTTCTTGGCCCATTAGGCCCATGTAGTTGTCGGGGGGATGCCCGGAACACCTTCCGGTGACCCGATATGTACCTGATACCCCCGGAACACTTCCGATGTCCGAATATCGTCGTCCAATGTATGAATCTTTACCTCTCGACCATTTCGAGACTCCTCGTCATTTCCGTGATCTCATCCGGGACTCCGAACAACATTCGGCCACCAAATCACATAACTCATATAATACAAAATCGTCATCGAACGTTAAGCGTGCGGGCCCTACGGGTTCGAGAACTATGTAGACATGACCGAGACACCTCTCTGGTCAATAACCAACAGTGGAACCTGGATGCTCATATTGGTTCCCACATATTCTACGAAGATCTTTATCGGTCGTACCGTAATGACAACATATACGTTATTGCAAATTTCTATGTCTACAATGCTCTGCATGGAGCTACTCTAGCTAATTGCTCCCACTTTCAATACGTATCCAGATTGAGACTCAGAGTCATCTAGATTAGTGTCAAAGCTTGCATTGTCGTAACCCTTTACGACGAACCATTTATCACCTCCATAACCGAGAAACATTTCCTTAGTCCTCTAAGGATAATTTTGACCGCTGTCCAGTGATCTACTCCTGGATCACTATTGTACCCTCTTGCCAAACTCATAGCAAGGCACACAACAAGTCTGGTACACAACATGGCATACTTTATAGAACCTATGGATGAGGCATAGGGAATGACTTTCATTCTCTTTCTATCTTCTGCCGTGGTCGGGCTTTGAGTCTTACTCAACTTCACACTTTAAAATATAGGCTAGAACTCCTTCTTTGACTGATCCATTTTGAACTCCTTCAAAATCTTGTCAAGGTGTGTGCTTCGTGAAAGTCTTATTAAGCGTCTCGATCTATCTCTATAGATCTTGATGCCGAATACATAAGTAGCTTTACCGAGGTCTTTTATTGAAAAATTCTTATTCAAGTATCCTTTTATGCTATCCAAAAATTCTATATCATTTCCAATCAACAATATGTCATCCACATATAATATCAGAAATGCTACAGAGCTCCCACTCACTTTCTTGTAAATACAGGCTTCACCATAAGTCTGTATAAAACATGCTTTGATCACGTTATCAAAGCATATATTCCAACTCCGAGATGCTTGCACCAGTTCAAAGATGGATCACTAGAGCTTGCACACTTTGTTAGCACCTTTAGGATCAACAAAACCTTTTGGTTGCATCATATACAACTCTTCTTTAAGAAATCTATTAAGGAATGCAGTTTTGACATCCATTTGCCAGATTTCATAAAATGCGGCAATTGCTAACATGATTCGGACAGACTTAAGCATCGCTACGGGCGAGAAGGTCTCATCGTAGTCAACTCCTTGAACTTGTCGAAAACCTTTTGCGACAAGTCGAGCTTTGTAGATAGTAACATTACCATCAGCGTCAGCCTTCTTGAAGATCCATTTATTCTCTATGGCTTGCCGATCATCGGGCAAGTCCACCAAAGTCCATACTTTGTTCTCATACATGGATCCTATCTTGGATTTCATGGCCTCAAGCCATTTATCGGAATCTGGGCTCATCATCGCTTCCTCATAGTTCGTAGGTTCGTCATGGTCTAGTAACATGACTTCCAGAACAGGATTACCGTACCACTCTGGTGCGGAATGTGCTCTGGTTGACCTACGAGGTTCGGTAGTAACTTGATCCCAAGTTTCATGATCATCATCATTAGCTTCCTCTCTAGTTGGTGTAGGCATCACGTGAACGGTTTTCTGTGATGAGCTACTTTCTAATTCGAGAGAAGGTACAATTACCTCATCAAGTTCTACTTTCCTCCCACTCACTTCTTTCGAGAGAAACTCCTTCTCTAGAAAGGATCCATTCTTAGCAACAAAGATCTTGCCTTCGGATCTGTGATAGAAGGTGTACCCAACAATTTCTTTTCGGTATCCTATGACGACACACTTCTCGCTTCATTGTTCCGAAGAACAGAGTTTTTAGTCATCTTGCCCATGAGGCATGGTTCACAAGTATCAAATGGATTCATAATCAAGTGATTCCAAAAGTCCATCTGCATGGAGTTTCTTCATGTGCTTTACACCAATATGACCTAAATGGTAGTGCTACAAATATGTTGCACTATCATTATCAATTTTGCATCTTTTGGCATCGATATTATGAATATGTGTATCACTACGATCGAGATTCAATAAACCATTCACATTGGGTGTATGACCATAGAAGGTTTTATTCATGTAAACAGAACAACAATTATTCTCTAACTTAAATGAATAAATGTATTGCAATAAACATGATCTAATCATATTCATGCTCAACGGAAACACCAAATAACATTTATTTAGGTTCAACACTAATCCCGAAGGTAGAGGAGTGTGCGATGTTGATCATATCAACCTTGGAATCAATTCCAACACTCATCGTCACCTCGCCCTTAACTAGTCTCTGTTCATTTTGCAACTAGTATTTTGAGTTACTAATCTTAGCAACTGAATCGGTATCAAATACCCTGGAGTTACTATGAACACTAGTAAAATATACATCAATAACATGTATATCAAATATACCTTAGTTCACTTTGCCATCCTTCTTATCCGCCAAGTATTTGAGGTAGTTCCGCTTCCAGTGACCATTCCCTTTGCAGTAGAAGCACTCAGTTTCAGGCTTAGGTATAGCTTTGGGCTTCTTCACGGGAGGGAAACTTGCTTGCCATTCTTCTTGAAGTTCCCTTTCTTTCCCTTGCCCTTTTACTTGAAACTAGTGGTCTTGTTAACCATCAACACTTGATGCTCTTTCTTGATTTCTACCTTCGCCGATTTCAGCATCGCGAAGAGCTCGGGAATCTTTTCCGTTATCCCTTGCACATTATAGTTCATCACGAAGTTCTAGTAGCTTGGTGATAGTGACTACAGAATCTGTCAATCACTATCTTATCTAGAAGATTAACTCCCACTTGATTCAAGTGATTGTAGTGCCCAGACATTCTGAGCACATGCTCACTAGCTGAGCTATTCTCCTCCATCTTGTAGGCAAAGTCTTGTCAGAGGTCTCATACCTCTCGACACGGGCATGAGTCTGAAATACCAATTTCAGCTCTTGGAACATCTCATATGTTCCATGGCGTTCAAAAACGTCTTTGAAGCCCCGATTCTAAGCCGTAAAGCATGGCACACTAAACATCAAGTAGTCATCATACTGAGCTTTGACAAACGTTCATAACGTCTGCATCTGCTCCTGCAATAGGTCTGTCACCTAGCGGTGCATCAAGGACATAATTCTTCTGTGCAGCAATGAGGATAATCCTCAGATCACGGACCCAGTCTACATCATTGGTACTAACATCTTTCAACTTGTTTTTCTAGGAACATATCAAAATAAACGGGGAGCTATACCGCGAGCTATTTATCTACAACATAATTTGCAAATACTATCAGGACTAAGTTCAAGATAAATTAAGTTATTACTTAAGAACTCCCACTTAGATTGACATCCCTCAAGTCACCTAAATGATACGTGATCCAAATCAACTAAACCATGTCCGATCATCACGTGAGATGGAGTAGTCATCAATGGTGAACATCTCTATGTTGATCATATCTACTATATGATTCACGTTCGACCTTTTGGTCTCCAGTGTTCCGAGGCCATGTCTGTACATGCTAGGCTCGTCAAGTTTAACCCGAGTATTCCGCATGTGCAATACTGTCTTGCACCCGTTGTATGTGAACGTAGAGCCTATCACACCCGATCATCACGTGGTGTCTCAACACGAAGAACTGTCGCAACGGTGCATACTTAGGGAGAACACTTATACCTTGAAATTTAGTTAAGGGATCATCTTATAATTCTACCGCCGTACTAAGCAAAATAAGATGCATATAAAAGATAAACATCACATGCAATCAAAATATGTGACATGATATGGCCATCATCATCTTGTGCCTTTGATCTATGATGACCCACAAGTATAGGGGATCTATCGTAGTCTTTTCGATAAGTAAGAGTGTCGAACCCAACGAGGAGCAGAAGGAAATGATAAGCGGTTTTTAGCAAGGTATTCTCTGCAAGCACTGAAATTATAGGTAACAGATAGTTTTGTGATAAGATAATTTGTAACGAGCAACAAGTAACAAAAGTAAATAAAGTGCAGCAAGGTGGCCCAATCCTTTTTGTAGCAAAGGACAAGCCTGGACAAACTCTTGTATAGAGAAAAGCGCTCCCGAGGACACATGGTAATTATCGTCAAGCTAGTTTTCATCATGTTCATATGATTCGCGTTCGGTACTTTGATAATTTGATATGTGGGTGGACCTGTGCTTGGGTGCTGTCCTTACTTGGACAAGCATCCCACTTATGATTAACTCCTATTGCAAGCATCCACAACTACAAAAGAATTATTAAGGTAAACCTAACCATAGCATGAAACATATGGATCCAAATCAGCCCCTTACGAAGCAACACATAAACTAGGGTTTAAGCTTCTGTCACTCTAGCAACCCATCATCTACTTATTACTTCTCAATGCCTTCCTCTAGGCCCAAATAATGGTGAAGTGTCATGTAGTCGACGTTCACATAACACCACTAGAGGAGAGACAACATACATCTCATCAAAATATCGAACGAATACCAAATTCACATGACTACTAATAGCAAGACTTCTCCCATGTCCTCAGGAACAAACGTAACTACTCACAAAGCATATTCATGTTCATAATCAGAGGAGTATTAATATGCATAAAGGATATGAACATATGATCTTCCACCAAATAAACCAACTAGCATCAACTACAAGGAGTAATCAACACTACTAGCAACCTACAGGTACCAATCTCAGACTTAGAGACAAGAATTGGATACAAGAGATGAACTAGGGTTTGAGAGGAGATGGTGCTGGTGAAGATGTTGATGGAGATTGGCCCTCTCCCGATGAGAGGAGTGTTGGTGATGACGATGGCGATGATTTCTCCCTCCCGGAGGGAAGTGTCCCCGGCAGAACAGCTCCGCCAGAGCCCTAGATTGGTTCCGCCTCGTGGCGGCGGAGTCTCGTCCCGAAAGCTTGCTTATGATTTTTCTTCGGACGAAAGACTTCATATAGCAGAAGATGGCCACCGGAGGGCCACCAGGGGGCCCACGAGGCAGGGGGCGCGCCCCCCACCCTCGTGCCTAGGGTGTGGGTCCCCTCTGGTATTTCTTCCGCTCAATAATTTTTATTATTTCCAAAAATAACTTCCGTGGAGTTTCCGGACTTTTGGAGTTGTGCAGAATAGGTCTCTAATATTTGCTCCTTTTCCAGCCCAGAATTCCAGCTGCCGGCATTCTCCCTCTTTATGTAAACCTTGTAAAATAAGAGAGAATAGGCATAAGTATTGTGACATAATGTGTAATAACAGCCCATAATGCAATAAATATCGATATAAAAGCATGATGCAAAATGGACGTATCAACTCCCCCAAGCTTAGACCTCGCTTGTCCTGAAGCGGAAGCTGATAACGGTAAATATGTCCACATGTTTAGAGGTAGAGGTGTCGATAAAATAAAATACGGACATGAGGGCATCATGATCATTCTTAAAACAACAACATATATGGATATTGTCATATGATTTCTTATGCTCAAGTAATAATCTATTCACAACGTCAAGTATGAATCAGAAACTTCACTGAGAACCAACAAACTATAATCTCAGTCATTGAAGCAATTGCAATTTATCATAACATCAGAAAGAGTCTATGTCAGAGCTTTTCAGCAAGTCCACATACTCAACTATCATTTAGTCTTTCACAATTGCTAACACTCACGTAATACTTGTGGTTACGGAGTTTTAATCGGACACAGAGAAAGATATGGGCTTATAGTTTCGCCTCCCAACCTTTTACCTCAAGGGTAATGTCAACAATAATAGCTCATACTAACTTACATCCAATTGGATATATATATATATATATATATATATATATATATATATATATATCAGGATCTTTCCAACACACTGTGCTTGCCAAAGGATAAAATGTAAAAAGGAAAGGTGAAGATCACCATGACTCTTGCATAAGGTAGGAGATAAAAGTAAAAGATAGGGCCTTCGCAGAGGGAAGCAGAGGTTGTCATGCGCTTTCAGGGTTGGATGCACAAAATCTTAATGCGAAAGAACGCCACTTTATATTGCCACTTGTGATATGGACCTTTATTATGCAGTCCGTCGCTTTTATTTCTTCCACATCACAAGATCGTATAAAGTTTATTTCCTCCACACTAATCAATCATACATATTTAGAGAGCAATTTTTATTGCTTGCACCGATGACAACTTACTTGAAGGATCTTACTCAATCCATAGGTAGGTATGGTGGACTCTCATGGCAAAAATGGGTTTAAGGATATTTGGAAGCACAAGTAGTATCTCTACTTGGTGCAAAGAATTTGGCTAGGATGAGGGAGAAAGGAAAACTCAACATGTTGGATGATCCATGACAATATACTTTATCTCAGATATAAGAAAACATAACCCATTACGTTGTCTTCCTTGTCCAACATCAACTCTTTAGCATGTCATATTTTAATGAGTGCTCCCAATCATAAAAGATGTCCAAGATAGTATATTTATATGTGAAACCTCTCTTTCTTTATTACTTCCTATTAATTGCAACGATGACCAAAGACATGTTTGTCAACTCTCAACAATTTTTAATCATCATACTCTTTCTATGTGAAGTCATTACTCTCCATAAGATCAATATGATCTCTTTATTTCTTTTTATTATTTTCTCTTTTCTTTTATTCCCTCAAGATCATGGCAAAATAATCAAGCCCTTGACTCAACACTAATCTTTATTATATATAGCTCACGGACTCGATTACATAGAGGGATCATAAGGCAAAACTCAAAACTAGATCATACCAAAAACTTTATTCTACTAGATCAAGATATTACTAAAAGGATCGAACTAAGAAAAAACGGTAAAGATAGGAGTGTGATGATGATACGATACCGGGGCACCTCTCCCAAGCTTGGCAGTTGCCAAGGGAGTGCCCATACCCATGTGATTATATCTCCTTTTTCGGTGATGGTGTGATATTCTTGGTGATGATACTCCTCAGGATACGATTCTCTTCCTCGAGCTTATTGAGTTGCTGCTTGAGATCCATTATCTCCTTAAGGAGCTTACCCGTGACGGTTAAAGCTCCTTGCACCCATGGACGATGCATAGCTGTGGGAGAACAAGTAACACCCTTTTTCATATTTTCATAAGAGAGAAATTTAACATTGGAGGGGATGACTGAGTTTGGGATAGCTGAGCTCTGTAGTTCCCCCATTGTGAAGCCTGCCCGGAAATGAGAATTAACTTCTTGATCCTCCTCCATGGCATCTATCCTTTTCAAGTCAGCTTCCATCTCTTCCTCCGTTGAGGGCCCAAAGTGATAGGCATCGCTGTTTGCCCCTGGACTTGGTGTTGGATGAGACACCCGACTCTCCCCGACTGACTCTTGAGAAGACATCTTGCTCTAATCTGCGGCAGAAAACAGCTCGAAACAAGAACAGAAGATAATTGCGTGATACGGTGGTCAAAACCTTCGGGAGAATATATAATGAATTTTTACAGACCAAAATACGTATCGTGCAAGAAAATGGAGTCCGGAGAGTACACGAGGTGCCCACAAGGCAGGGGGGCGCGCCAGGGTGGTAGGGCGCGCCCTCCACCCTCGTGGAGGCCTCGTGTCCTTCCAGGACTGCTTCTTATTTTTCTGTTTTTCTAAATATTCCAGAACGGAGAAAAATTGCCATTAGAACTGTTTTGGAGTCGGTTTACTTACCGTACCACATACCTATTCCTTTTCGGAGTCTGAAACGTTCTGGAAAGTGTCCCTTATGTATTACTCCGGCGTTACGGTTTCGATAACATTAGTTTCAACATTTATAGGATTACCTGAGATATAATGTTTGATTCTTTGACCGTTCACCACCTTCGGATTTGTGCCTTCGAAGTTGTTTTATTTTTATGGCACCGGAACGATAGACCTCCTCGATAACGTAAGGACCTTACCATTTAGAGAGAAGTTTCCCTGCAAAAAATCTTAAACGAGAGTTGTATAATAATACATAATCACCTACATTAAACTCATGCTTTTGTATTCTTTTGTCATGCCATCTTTTAACTTTTTCTTTAAACAACTTGGCATTCTCATAGGCTGGGGTTCTCTATTCATCAAGTGAGCTAATGTCAAATAACCTCTTCTCACCAGCAAGTTTGAAATCATAATTGAGCTCTTTAATGGCCCAATATGCCTTATGTTCTAGTTCAAGACGTAAGTGACATGCTTTTCTTTAAACCATTTTATACGGAGATATACCCATAGGATTTTTATATGTAGTTCTATAGGCCCATAATGCATCATCAAGTTTCTTGGACCAATTCTTTCTAGATCTATTAACAGTCTTTTGCAAAATTAATTTGAGTTCTCTGTTACTCAATTCTACTTGACCACTAGACTGTGGGTGATAAGGAGATGCAATTCTATGATTAACATCATACTTAGCAAGCATTTTACGAAAAGCACCATGAATAAAATGTGAACCACCATCAGTCATTAAATATCTAGGGACTCCAAACCTCGGAAAAATAACTTATTTAAGCATTTTAATAGATGTGTTATGATCAACACTACTAGTTAGAATAGCTTCTACCCACTTAGTAACGTAATCAACAGCAACTAAAATATGTGTATATCCATTAGAGGCAGGAAACGGTCCCATATAATCAAAGCCCCAAACATCAAATGGTTCAATAACAAGTGAATAATTCATAGGCATTTCTTGACGTCTACTAATGTCACCAATTCTTTGACATTCATCACAAGATAAGACAAACTTACGGGCATCCTTGAAGAGAGTAGGCCAATAAAAACCGGATTGCAATACCTTATGTGTAGTTCTGTCTCCAGCGTGGTGTAACACCCCGGATGCAACTTTCCATATTTGTAACTCCAACTCTTGCCATTTTCGGCTACGTGTTATGATATTCCCTCCGTGGTCGGGTTTTGTCTTTCGTTTTGCATTTTGTTTTCGTCATGCATCTCATATCATGTCATCATGTGCATTGCATTTGCATACGTGTTCGTCTCTTGCATCCGAGCTTTTTCCCCGTTGTCCGTTTTGCAATCCGACACTCCCACCTCCTCCGGCGCACCCCTCTTGTTTTCTTTTTGTGAGCGGGTGTTAAACGTTCTCGGAATGGATCGAGGCTTGTCAAGTGGCCTTGGTATACCACCGGTAGACCACCGGTCAAGTTTCGTTCCACTTGGAGGTCGTTTGGTACTCCAACGGTTAACCGGGTAATCGCAATGTTCGTTTGTGTGTTGCAGCAAAACCCCCCTCTCTAAACAGCTCAAAAACCCTCTAAGTCACTTCCATGCTCTAGGTCGTTCGATCACGATCGTGTGGGCGAAAACCGCACCTCATTTGGACTCTCCTAGCTCCCTCTACCTATATATACACCTCCCCTCCCGAATTTTTCGCAGATCAAACCCTAACCTCGTCCCCTCCGCGCCGCCGGACAAACCACCCCCACCGACGGACGTGTCCGCCTCCCACCGCCGCGGCCACGTCACCCGCGCGCCGCCCATACGCCCGCGCCGCTCGCGGCCCGCCGAGGCCCGTGGCCGGCCCCCGCA
>NC_057802.1:424736042-424745748 GCF_018294505.1 Triticum aestivum | reverse complement strand
CCGCCGCCGCCGCGCCACCGCGTCGCCTCCGCCGTCGCCAGCGCCTCTCCTCCGCCGTCGCTTCCTTCCACGCCGGCCCGAGCTCCGCCCTCCTCCTCTCCCTCGCCGTCGAACTCCGGCCGTCCTCCGTCTCCGGCAACCCCGCCGGCGAGCTCGAACTCCGGCCGATCCAGATCCAGTGAAACCTCGGGTTGACTTTTTCTCCCCTCTCCCGAAAATCCCGTCCTGAGATTTTTACAATACATGCTCATGTTCATCGCATCATCACTCTCTGCATATAGCTCCGTTTCATGCGTGTAATATATCGAATTGTTCGTCTCTAGATGTTCTTCATTTTGTTCCATTGCACCATGTTCATTTGAGTCCATCTTGATGCCCAAATATCTGGTGCAAGAGTGCTAGTTGCTGTTATCTGCTGTTACTTATCAGAACTTGGTGATTTGTTATTTTGTTTGCATTTAATCTGTGCATCTTATGGGCATGAGCTCTACATGTGTTTTGTTGTATGCCATGCCATATTTACAGAGGTGTATGCCATGTATTTTTTTGATCTCTGTGGTGACTAGCACAAGCATGCAAACTAGGCTCCGTAATGTTTCTGATTTCAGAGACTTAGTAGTTTTCCTAAGTCTGTGACTGCTGTTATTTTGTTGCTATGTATCCATGTGGCTACAGAGAGATCCATGCTTATTTTGGAGATGTTCACTAAGGATGTTGTTTAGATATTGTTGTAATTGATCCATTCATGCCATTGTTTGCAATTATGGAGTGACATAGCATGACTCAATCTTGCTCTACTTTTGCTATAAAATATTTCTGGCAGATTGTTTACGTGTTATTCAATTTTGCCAAGGTTGTTGTAGTTGTTTCATACATGCTATGTAATTGCTCTTGCCATGGATAGCTTTATAAACATGCCATCTTTCTGTAGGTATACTTTTTTTTGTCATGCATTACTTTGTGGTGAGTACATCAAGCTCACCAAGATGCCTTCATATTATTGTTTCTGCCATGCTCTGTTTTCTGCCAAGTCTGAAACCTGTTAACGAAACTTGCTATGTTTACATGGTTTCCATCGTATCTTCTTGTACTTTTGGCTTAGGGTCAGTAAGGGACTTTTGTCATATGCATTTAGTAGAATATTTCCATGCCTTGTTTTGCCATGTTACGTTCCTGTAGCATATTCATTTCATGCTCTGAACATTGCTACCTGATGCTGTTTCTGCCATGTCCAGTAATTTCTCCAAGTCTGTGAACCTGTTATCTTTTGCACTTTTGCCATACCTGTTTGAATCTGCTGTGGTGTGAACTAGCCGTAGCTCATTGTTCATCTTTTGTCAAGCATCTCCTGTAGATTGTTGCCATATGCTTTGTTGCTACATTGGAGTGCTGTAGCATTGTTACTTGTTGCATTCTAAGTGCTATCGTGCTGTTAATCGCAGATTCATGTCATTCTTGTTTTTCTTGCCATTTGCAAACCGTGCATCCGTTTCCGGTGATCTTTATATCGATTTCGACCGAAATCATCTCATCTTTCCAGTGGCATGCTTGGGTTGCCAAGTTACTGCCTTGTTCATCATTTTTCTTCCGGAGCACGCATATGCATCGCATATCATGTCTTGGATATCATTCATGTATTGCATCATGTTGCTTGTGCATTTCCCGTGGTTGATTGTGGTTCCATTGCTTGTGTTCTTGTCTTGGGTAGAGCCGGGAGATGAGTTCGTGAACGAGGAACCTTTTGAGTACGCTTACGAGGATCAAGCTTTCGACAACTCTGAGAACCTTGCAGGCAAGATGACCATACCCTCGAAATCACTTCTATCTTTGCTTTGCTAGTTGTTCGTTCTATTGCCATGCTGTGCTACCTACCGCTTGCTATATCATGCCTCCCACATTGCCATGTCAAGCCTCTAACCATCCTTTCCTAGCAAACCGTTGTTTGGCTAAGTTACCGCTTTTGCTCAGCCCTTCTTATAGCGTTGCTAGTTGCAGGTGAAGTTGAAGTTGGTTCCATGTTGGAACATGGATATTATGTTGGGATATCACAACATCTCTTATTTAATTAATGCATCTATATATTTGGTAAAGGGTGGAAGGCTCGGCCTTATGCCTGGTGTTTTTTTTCCACTCTTGCCGCCCTAGTTTCCGTCATACCGGTATTATGTTCCTTGAGTTTGCGTTCCTTACGCGGTTGGGTGATTTATGGGACCCGCTTGACAGTTCGCCTTGAATAAAACTCCTCCAGCAAGGCCCAACCTTGGTTTTACCATTTGCCAACTAAGCCTTTTTCCTCCGGGTTTTCTTGAGCCCGAGGGTCATCTTTATTTTAAACCCCCGGGCCAGTGCTCCTCCGAGTGTTGGTCCAAACTAGAGCACCGTGCGGGACCGTCACTTGGCAACTTGGGTTACGTATGTACCTGTACGCTTAGCTTTTCCGGTGTGCCCTGAGAACGAGATATGTGCAGCTCCTATCGGGATTTGTCGGCACAGCGGGTGGTCTTGCTGGTCTTGTTTTACCATTGTTGAAATGTCTTGTAAACCAGGATTCCGAGACTGATCGGGTCTTTCCGGGAGAAGGTTTATCCTTCGTTGACCGTGAGAACTTATGATGGGCTAAGTTGGGACACCCCTGCAGGGTATTATCTTTCGAAAGCCGTGCCCGCGGTTATGAGGCAGATGGGAATTTGTTAATGTCCGGTTGTAGAGTACTTGTCACTTGACCCAATTAAAATACATCAACCGTGTGTGTAGCCGTGATGGTCTCTTCTCGGCGGAGTCCAGGAAGTGAACACGGTTTGAGTTATGCATGAACGTAAGTAGTTTCAGGATCACTTCTTGATCATTTCTAGATGCCGACCGTTCCGCTGCTTCTCTTCTCGCTCTCTTTTGCGTATGCTAGCCACCATATATGCTTAGTGCCTGCTGCAGCTCCACCTCATTACACCATCCTTTTCCTATAAGCTTAAATAGTCTTGATCTCGCGGGTGTGAGATTGCTGAGTCCTCGTGACTCACATATTCTACCAAAATAGTTGCAGGTGCCGACGATGCCAGTGCAGATGATGAGATCGACCTCAAGTGGGAGTTCGACGAGGAACGTGGTCGTTACTATGTGTCTTTTCCTGATGATCAGTAGTGGAGCCCAGTTGGGACGATCGGAGATCTAGCATTTGGGGTTGTCTTATTTTCATTTGGATCTTGACCATAGTCGGTCTATGTGTGGATTTTGGATGATGTATGAATTATATTTATGTATTGTGTGAAGTGGCGATTGTAAGCCAACTCTCGTTATCCCATTCTTGTTCATTACATGGGATTGTGTGAAGATGACCCTTCTTGCGACAAAACCACAATGCGGTTATGCCTCTAAGTCGTGCCTCGACACGTGGGAGATATAGCCGCATCGTGGGCGTTACAAGTTGGTAATCAGAGCCATCCCCGACTTAGGAGCCCCCTGCTTGATCGAATCGCTGGCGTTGTTGAGTCTAGAACAAAAATGTTTTGAGTCTTAGGATTATATATATCGGAGAGTAGGATTCTTTTTACTCCTGAGTCCCTTCGTCGCTCTGGTGAGGCCTCCTGACGTAGAAGTTTTGACTCTTCTCTCCTCAAATTTCACTAAATTTTTTTAGGATCACGCGGGTATCTTAGAATCGTTCCGATGGTTTTGTGACGAGAACATTGTTCTTGGTGCCTCCTGACATTTAGGGGTTGTGGCAGTGTCCCGGGGAGTTGAGCTCCGAGGTGTTGTCGTCACAATTTTATCGTTGCAGTTCTGGAATACCTGAGTTTCGCCGACATCGAAATCTCTTTTATGCAGTTGTTGGTGAGATCACCTCGACGCCACCCAGTACTGGGGCGGGAGTTCGGGAGTATTGCCATAACTCGTATAACGGATGCTTTTCGAAGGTTGAGGTACACGATTTCCGAAGGTTTCTTGGTTATGTGTTGACGGATGGATACAGCTGGGTCTAGGGATTGCTAGTTTGGGTGATATATTTTGTGTCCCCTGTATCCCCAACACCAGATTGCATAACCAGAAAGTTTCGGGAGTTTATAAATGGGAATTCAAGTAGCTCCTAGGATATCTTTCCGACAGACGCATGATATGAGATTGGGGTTCGACGTCTAGTGGTCCGCCTTTCCACGGTTGGTTTTACAGTGGTCTCGTAGTGTCTTAAAGAGTCCTTGGCTATGCCGACTCGGGGACGCTTCGTATGTCATGTGCACTGCCTTGTACATGATGGTGCTGTACGATCGAGCCCGTGTGGGCCCCACCACGAAAACTTCGGACGAAATCTCTATCATATGTTTGTTCCGGCTTGTTCTGCAAGCCAATACTTTGTTTTGTTTTGAATTGTGGTATTCGAGTTGCTTCGAAGTCAAATGTTGATTCCATACCTTTTTCTAAGTGGCTTCTCAACTTATGGAAGTGTGATGATTTACTATGGAATTCATTCGTTCATCCTCGTTCGAATGTTTATTGTGAAGACTATATGTTGCAATTTCTATCTGTTGATTCTACTTGTCTATTTGTCTATCAAGATGCTAACGGATGTCACCCTCTTCAGGATGGCTCCGCCAACGCGTCAGAATCCGGAACGCAATGAAGGGAGTCAAGCGAACCCTCCGCCACCACCTCCGCCTCCGGAGGCATGGCAAGCTATCATGGCAGCCACCAACGCCAATGCTCAGATGATTCTGCAACTCTTGCAAGAACGCACCCAAGGACAAGGCAATCAAGGAAATCAAGGTCAAGACAACAATCAGCCTCACTTCGCTACCCTCAACCAGTTTCTCGCAAATCAGCCCAAGTCTTTCAGCTACTGTGCCGAGGCCACGGATGCCGATGATTGGCTCGTGGACATCAACAAGCATTTTGAATGTAGCAATGTTAGGCCTGAGGACTATGTCAAGTTCGCTTCTTTTCAGCTCAAGGACCAAGCTGCTGATTGGTATCAACAATACAAAGATTCCAGAGGAGGTCGTGTGATCACTTGGACTGACTTCTGTCGGGACTTCAAAGCGCACCACATTCCACAAAGTGTTATTGAGAGCAAGCGTGAGGAGTTCCGCAATCTCAAGCAAGGCAAGATGTCTGTGTATCAATTCAACATCCAGTTTCAGAAACTTGCTCGCTTCGCTAAACAAGACGTTCCTGATGAAAAGAGCATGATCTATCACTTCAGAGGTGGCCTTAGAGAGGATCTGCAGTTAGCTCTCGTTCTTGTTGAGCCTACTCAGTTTGATCAATTCTATAACATGGCACTGAAGCAAGAGGCTGCTCAGCTCAAGTGTGAGGCTTCTAAGAAGAGAGTCAGGGACGCAGTTCAGTGTTCTTCTTCCTCACTAGTGGCTGCTAAGCAACAGAAGTTCTGGTTGCCTCCTCCTCCTCCGTTTCGTCAGCCTTACCAGCAGAAGAACAAAGGTGGCCATGGATCTTCCCACTCTTCCAGCTCTGGCTATCAGAACAAGTCTCAGAATCAAGCTCCAAAGTCGAATGCTCCTTATCACCGTCCACTCTCAGAGGTGACTTGCAACAAGTGTCAGCAGAAAGGTCACTATGCTAACAAGTGCTTCAACCAAAGGCGCCTTCCGCCTCCTCCTCCTGTCAGATCTTCCAGCAATGCAGTGGTCAAGCATAATCCCAAGTCTGCAAAGGTGAACATGATGAATGCAGCTCAAGCGGAGGAATCTACTGATGTGATAATGGGTAATCTTCCTGTTAATGACTTTCCTGCAAAAGTTCTTTTTGACACTGGTGCATCGCATTGTTTCATGTCAAGATCATTCGTTGCAAAGCATGATTTCATTTCGGAAATGTTGGAAAAACCCATGGGAGTTGTTTCTCCGGGCTCTTCTATGAGGGCTACCACAATGATTCCGGATGTTTCTATCAAGATGGGCAACTATAAATTTCTGTCTAAACCTTTTGTTCTTGGTGACTCGGATATTGATCTAATTCTCGGGATGGACTGGCTTTCTAAGCACAAGGCTCAACTTGATTGTGCTGCCAGGGAAATTCAATTGACACACTCTTCTGAGGATGTTATCATCTATGCCGCTCGTGATGAAACCATTCGGTTGTTTTCTCTCAATGAGAAGGGCGAGTTGAATGCCATCTCTCAGATTCCAGTCGTTTGTGAGTACCAAGATGTCTTTCCAGAAGAGCTTCCGGGTATGCCTCCTCACCGGCCAGTTGAGTTCGTTATCGATCTTGAGCCGGGCACTGAACCCGTTTGCAAGCGTCCATACAAGCTTGGAACCAAGGAGCTGAAGGAATTGAAGAAATAGCTCGATGAACAAGAGCGTCTGGGTTTGATCAGACCGAGTTCTTCTCCATGGGGTTGTGGTGTTCTTTTTGTCCAGAAGAAGGATGGCACGGAACGACTTTGTGTCGACTACCGTCCATTGAACAAGAAGACAATCAAGCACAAGTATCCACTTCCCAACATCAATGAGCTATTCGAGCAACTCAAAGGTGCTAAAGTATTCTCCAAGCTTGACCTTCGTATGGGTTATCATCAGATTCGCATTCGTGAAGAGGATATTCCCAAGACAGCATTCAGAACAAGCTTTGGTTCTTATGAATATACTGTCATGTCTTTCGGCCTTGTCAATGCTCCTCCAACATTCTCTCGGATGATGAATTTCATCTTCAACCCCTATACCAATGAATTCATCCTGGTGTATCTCGATGATATATTGGTCTTCTCCAAGAATAAGAAGGATCATGCCAAACATTTGCGATTGGTGCTCGACAAGCTCAGAGAGTATCAATTCTATGCGAAGTTTTCAAAATGTGAGTTTTGGCTTGATGAAGTTCTTTACCTTGGTCACATCATCTCTGCCAAGGGCATCGCTGTTAATCCCGAGAAGGTGTCTGTAATTGTGAATTGGGAACCTCCTCATAATGTCAAGCAGCTCCGCAGTTTTCTTGGTCTTGCAAGCTATTGCCGAAGATTCGTTGAGAATTTCTCTAAGATTGCAAAGCCTCTTTCCAACCTCCTCCAGAAGCATGTGAAGTATGTCTGGTCTCCTGAGTGTGACGTTGCTTTCAACACTCTCAAAGAGAAACTCGTCACAGCTCCTGTCTTAACTCCTCCTGACGAATCCAAGCCATTTGAAGTTTTCTGTGATGCTTCTCTCCAAGGTCTCGGTGCTGTGTTAATGCAAGAGAAGAAAGTTGTGGCCTATACCTCTCGTCAGTTGAAGCCCAATGAAAAGAACTACCCCACTCACGATCTTGAGTTGGCGGCAGTTGTCCATGCATTAATAATGTGGAGACATCTCTTGTTGGGAAGAAAAGTGGACATATTCACCGATCACAAGAGTCTCAAGTACATCTTCACTCAGCCCAACCTCAACCTCAGGCAAACTCGTTGGGTCGAAATTATTCAAGAGTACAATCCGAGTATTGAATATACTCCAGGAAAAGCCAATGTCATTGCAGATGCTTTGAGCAGGAAGGCTTATTGCAACAACTTAATTCTCAAGCCATTCCAACCGGATCTTTGTGAAGCTTTCCGCAAGCTGAATCTCCAAGTTGTTCCTCAAGGCTTTCTTGCCAACCTCATAGTCTCTCCTACTTTGGAAGATCAAATTCGTGAGGCGCAACTCCTGGATACCATGGTGAAGAAGGTGAAATGTGGTATCGACAAGGGTCTTTCCAAATACAAGTGCTATCGCATTGATGACAGAGACACTTTATTCTTCGAGGACCGGATTGTGGTTCCTAAAGGTGATCTAAGGAAAGTCATTATGAACGAGGCGCACAATTCTCTTCTTTCCATTCATCCTGGAAGTACGAAGATGTATCATGACCTCAAGCAGTCATATTGGTGGACGCGAATGAAGCGAGAAATCGCTCAATTCGTGAATGAATGTGATGTCTGTCGAAGAGTGAAAGCAGAACACCAATGACCAGCTGGTTTCCTTCAACCTCTTGCTATCCTAGAGTGGAAGTTTGATCATATCGAAATGGACTTCGTGACTGGATTTCCAAAGTCCAAGCGCGGAAATGATGCTATCTTCGTTGTCATCGACAAGCTTTCTAAAGTGGCTCATTTCCTTCCAATCAAAGAATCTATCACAGCAGCTCAGTTGGCAGAGCTATACACCTCCAGGATTGTCTCCTTGCACGGCATTCCACAATTGATTTCTTCAGATTGTGGAAGCATCTTCACTTCTAAGTTCTGGGACTCCTTTCAGAAGGCCATGGGCACCAACATTCGCTTCAGCACAACTTTCCATCCTCAAACTAGTGGCCAAGTCGAGCGAGTTAATCAAATCCTTGAAGATATGCTCAGGGCTTGTGTCATTTCCTTTGGCATGAAATGGGAAGATTGTCTTCCATATGCCGAATTCTCCTACAACAACAGCTTCCAAGCAAGTTCGGGCAAGGCCCCATTCGAGATTCTCTATGGCAGAAAGTGCCGTACTCCTCTCAATTGGTCAGAGACTGGTGAACGCCAACTTCTTGGCAATGACTTAATCACAGAGGCTGAAGAAATGTGTAAAGTCATCCCTGATAATCTCAAAGCCGCGCAATCACGCCAGAAGAGTTACTATGATAGTAAGCACCGTGATGTGGCTTTCGAGATCGGAGACCATGTCTACCTCCACGTCTCTCCAATGAAAGGCACTCGTCGCTTCGGTATCAAAGGGAAGCTTGCCCCTAGATACGTGGGTCCTTTCAAGATCATTGGCAAAAGAGGCGACCTCGCCTATCAACTTAAGCTTCCTTCCAACTTCGCGAACGTGCACGATGTGTTCCACGTGTCACAGCTCCACAAGTGCTTCAAGATGCCTGAGCGCACCATCAACTTCAAAGAGATTGACCTCCAAGAAAATCTGTCTTATCATGAGCACCCCGTTGCTATTCTTGAAGAAACTGAGTGCAAGACTCGCAACAAGTCAATCAAATTCCTGAAAGTGAAGCGGTCGCACCATTCCGACCGAGAAGCCACCTGGGAACGCGAGGACCACCTCCGTTCCGAGTATCCGGAGTTCTTTCAGTCCTAGATCTCGGGACGAGATCCTCTCATAGTGGTGGAGTGTTCTAACACCCCGGATGTAACTTTCCATATTTGTAACTCCAACTCTTGCATTTTCGGCTATGTGTTATGATATTTCCTCCGTGGTCGGGTTTTGTCTTTCGTTTTGCATTTTGTTTTCGTCATGCATCTCATATCATGTCATCATGTGCATTGCATTTGCATACGTGTTCGTCTCTTGCATCCGAGCTTTTTCCCCGTTGTCCGTTTTGCAATCCGGCACTCCCACCTCCTCCGGCGCACCCCTCTTGTTTTATTTTCGTGAGCGGGTGTTGAACGTTCTCGGAATGGACCGAGGCTTGTCAAGTGGCCTTGGTATACCACCGGTCAAGTTTCGTTCCATTTGGAGGTCGTTTGGTACTCCAACGGTTAACCGGGTAACCGCAATGTTCGTTTGTGTGTTGCAGCAAAACCCCCCTCTCTAAACAGCCCAAAAACCCTCTAAGTCACTTCCATGCTCTAGGTCGTTCGATCACGATCGTGTGGGCGAAAACCGCAACTCATTTGGACTCTCCTAGCTCCCTCTACCTATATATACACCTCCCCTCCCGAATTTTTCGCAGATCAAACCCTAACCTCGTCCCCTCCGCGCCGCCGGACAAACCACCCCCACCGACGGACGTGTCCGCCTCCCACCGCCGCGGCCAC
>NC_057802.1:424717396-424735509 GCF_018294505.1 Triticum aestivum | reverse complement strand
CCCCACGCGCCGCCGCCCTCGCGCCCTCGCCGCCACGCCGCCGCCGCCGCGCCACCGCGTCTCCTCCGCCGTCGCCAGCGCCTCTCCTCCGCCGTCGCCTCCTTCCACGCCGGCCCGAGCTCCGCCCTCCTCCTCTCCCTCGCCGTCGAACTCCGGCCGTCCTCCGTCTCCGGCAACCCCGCCGGCGAGCTCGAACTCCGGCCGATCCAGATCCAGTGAAACCTCGGGTTGACTTTTTCTCCCCTCTCCCGAAAATCCCGTCCTGAGATTTTTACAGTACATGCTCATGTTCATCGCATCATCACTCTCTGCATATAGCTCCGTTTCATGCGTGTAATATATCGAATTGTTCGTCTCTAGATGTTCTTCATTTTGTTCCATTGCACCATGTTCATTTGAGTCCATCTTGATGCCCAAATATCTGGTGCAAGAGTGCTAGTTGCTGTTATCTGCTGTTACTTATCAGAACTTGGTGATTTGTTATTTTTTTTGCATTTAATCTGTGCATCTTATGGGCATGAGCTCTACATGTGTTTTGTTGTATGCCATGCCATATTTACAGAGGTGTATGCCATGTATTTTTTTGATCTCTGTGGTGACTAGCACAAGCATGCAAACTAGGCTCCGTAATGTTTCTGATTTCAGAGACTTAGTAGTTTTCCTAAGTCTGTGACTGCTGTTATTTTGTTGCTATGTATCCATGTGGCTACAGAGAGATCCATGCTTATTTTGGAGATGTTCACTAAGGATGTTGTTTAGATATTGTTGTAATTGATCCATTCATGCCATTGTTTGCAATTATGGAGTGACATAGCATGACTCAATCTTGCTCTACTTTTGCTATAAAATATTTCTGGCAGATTGTTTACGTGTTATTCAATTTTGCCAAGGTTGTTGTAGTTGTTTCATACATGCTATGTAATTGCTCTTGCCATGGATAGCTTTATAAACATGCCATCTTTCTGTAGGTATACTTTTTTTTGTCATGCATTACTTTGTGGTGAGTACATCAAGCTCACCAAGATGCCTTCATATTATTGTTTCTGCCATGCTCTGTTTTCTGCCAAGTCTGAAACCTGTTAACGAAACTTGCTATGTTTACATGGTTTCCATCGTATCTTCTTGTACTTTTGGCTTAGGGTCAGTAAGGGACTTTTGTCATATGCATTTAGTAGAATATTTCCATGCCTTGTTTTGCCATGTTACGTTCCTGTAGCATATTCATTTCATGCTCTGAACATTGCTACCTGATGCTGTTTCTGCCATGTCCAGTAATTTCTCCAAGTCTGTGAACCTGTTATCTTTTGCACTTTTGCCATACCTGTTTGAATCTGCTGTGGTGTGAACTAGCCGTAGCTCATTGTTCATCTTTTGTCAAGCATCTCCTGTAGATTGTTGCCATATGCTTTGTTGCTACATTGGAGTGCTGTAGCATTGTTACTTGTTGCATTCTAAGTGCTATCGTGCTGTTAATCGCAGATTCATGTCATTCTTGTTTTTCTTGCCATTTGCAAACCGTGCATCCGTTTCCGGTGATCTTTATATCGATTTCGACCGAAATCATCTCATCTTTCCAGTGGCATGCTTGGGTTGCCAAGTTACTGCCTTGTTCATCATTTTTCTTCCGGAGCACGCATATGCATCGCATATCATGTCTTGGATATCATTCATGTATTGCATCATGTTGCTTGTGCATTTCCCGTGGTTGATTGTGGTTCCATTGCTTGTGTTCTTGTCTTGGGTAGAGCCGGGAGATGAGTTCGTGAACGAGGAACCTTTTGAGTACGCTTACGAGGATCAAGCTTTCGACAACTCTGAGAACCTTGCAGGCAAGATGACCATACCCTCGAAATCACTTCTATCTTTGCTTTGCTAGTTGTTCGTTCTATTGCCATGCTGCGCTACCTACCGCTTGCTATATCATGCCTCCCACATTGCCATGTCAAGCCTCTAACCATCCTTTCCTAGCAAACCGTTGTTTGGCTAAGTTACCGCTTTTGCTCAGCCCTTCTTATAGCGTTGCTAGTTGCAGGTGAAGTTGAAGTTGGTTCCATGTTGGAACATGGATATTATGTTGGGATATCACAACATCTCTTATTTAATTAATGCATCTATATATTTGGTAAAGGGTGGAAGGCTCGGCCTTATGCCTGGTGTTTTTTTTTCCACTCTTGCCGCCCTAGTTTCCGTCATACCGGTATTATGTTCCTTGAGTTTGCGTTCCTTACGCGGTTGGGTGATTTATGGGACCCGCTTGACAGTTCGCCTTGAATAAAACTCCTCCAGCAAGGCCCAACCTTGGTTTTACCATTTGCCAACTAAGCCTTTTTCCTCCGGGTTTTCTTGAGCCCGAGGGTCATCTTTATTTTAAACCCCCGGGCCAGTGCTCCTCCGAGTGTTGGTCCAAACTAGAGCACCGTGCGGGACCGTCACTTGGCAACTTGGGTTACGTATGTACCTGTACGCTTAGCTTTTCCGGTGTGCCCTGAGGACGAGATATGTGCAGCTCCTATCGGGATTTGTCGGCACAGCGGGTGGTCTTGCTAGTCTTGTTTTACCATTGTCGAAATGTCTTGTAAACCAGGATTCCGAGACTGATCGGGTCTTTCCGGGAGAAGGTTTATCCTTCGTTGACCGTGAGAGCTTATGATGGGCTAAGTTGGGACACCCCTGCAGGGTATTATCTTTCAAAAGCCGTGCCCGCGGTTATGAGGCAGATGGGAATTTGTTAATGTCCGGTTATAGAGTACTTGTCACTTGACCCAATTAAAATACATCAACTGCGTGTGTAGCCGTGATGGTCTCTTCTCGGCGGTGTCCGGGAGGTGAACACGGTCTGAGTTATGTATGACGTAAGTAGGTGTTCAGGATCACTTCTTGGTCATTGCTAGATGACGTCCGTTCCGTTGCTTCTCTTCTCGCTCTCATTTGCGCAAGTTAGCCATCATATATGCGTTTGCCGCTGCAGCTCCACCTCACTACTCCTCCTTTTCCTATAAGCTTAAATAGTCTTGATCTCGCGGGTGTGAGATTGCTGAGTCCTCGTGACTCACATATTCTACCAAAATAGTTGCAGGTGCCGACGATGCCAGTGCAGATGATGAGATCGACCTCAAGTGGGAGTTCGACGAGGAACGTGGTCGTTACTATGTGTCTTTTCCTGATGATCAGTAGTGGAGCCCAGTTGGGACGATCGGGGATCTAGCATTTGGGGTTGTCTTATTTTCATTTGGATCTTGACCATAGTCGGTCTATGTGTGGATTTTGGATGATGTATGAATTATATTTATGTATTGTGTGAAGTGGCGATTGTAAGCCAACTCTCGTTATCCCATTCTTGTTCATTACATGGGATTGTGTGAAGATGACCCTTCTTGCGACAAAACCACAATGCGGTTATGCCTCTAAGTCGTGCCTCGACACGTGGGAGATATAGCCGCATCGTGGGCGTTACACGTGGTGTCCTCCATAAGCCTCGGAGTGACACTTGCGTAGGATCTGTTCCTGTTCATGCTCAGGTACACAACGTCTAATAACACCATCTACTCCTTCTTTATAAAGATGTGGGTCATCCCAGAAGTAATGTCTTAAATCATAAAAAAACTTTTTCTTTTGCTGGTATGTGAAACTAGGTGGTATAAATTTAGCAGCAATGTAATTAGCATAATCAGCATACCATGGAGCAGTACAAGAAGCATTTATGACATTTAATTGTTCATCAGGAAAGCTATCATCAATAGGTAGGTGGTCAGCAAGAACATTTTCTAACGTAGAGAAGTTGTCTGCAACGGGGTTCTCAGCTCCCTTTTTATCAATAGTATGCAAATCAAATTCTTGTAGCAAGAGAACCCATCTAATAAGTCTAGGTTTAGCATCTTTCTTTTCCATAAGATATTTAATAGCAGCATGATCCATGTGAATAGTTACTTTGGAATCAACAATATAAGGTCTGAACTTATCACAAGCAAATACAACTGCTAAGAATTCTTTTTCAGTAGTAGCATAATTTCTCTGAGCACTGTCTAAAGTTTTACTAGCATATTGAATAACATTTAATTTCTTATCAACTGTTTGCCCTATAACAGCACCTACAGCATAATCGCTAGCATCACACATAATTTCAAAGGGTAAATTCTAATCAGGTGGCTGAACAATAGGTGCAGAAATTAATGCTTTCTTAAGTATTTCAAATGCTTCTACACAATCATCATCAAAGACAAATTGTATATCTTTTTGTAATAGATTAGTCAGAGGCCGAGAAATTTTTGAGAAGTCCTTAATGAACCTCCTATGAAAACCGGCATGACCAAGAAAACTTCTTATACCTTTGATGTCCTTGGGACATGGCATCTTTTCAATGGCATCAACTTTAGCTTTATCAACTTCAATGCCTCTTTCAGAAATTTTATGTCCCAAGACAATACCTTCATTAACCATAAAGTGGCACTTCTCCCAGTTCAAGACAAGGTTAGTTTCTTCACATCTCTGCAAAACTCGATCAAGGTTGCTCAAGCAATCATCAAAAGAGGATCCATAAACGGAGAAATCGTCCATGAAAACCTCACAAATCGTTTCACAAAAGTCAGAGAATATAGCCATCATGCATCTTTGAAAGGTAGCAGGTGCATTACATAAACCAAAAGGCATACGCCTATAAGCAAAAGTACCGAAAGGGCAAGTATAAGTGGTCTTAGCTTGATCATCAGCTGACACAGGTATTTGAGAGAAACCAGAATAACCATCTAGAAAGCAAAAATGTGTGTGTTTGGATAATCTTTCTAGCATTTGATCAATAAAAGGTAAGGGGTAATGATCTTTTTAGTAGCCTTATTTAATTTGCGGAAATCAATTACCATCCTATAACCTGTAATAATTCTTTGCGGAATCAATTCGTCTTTATCATTAGGAACGACAGTAATACCTCCCTTCTTAGGGACACAATGGACATGACTTATCCACTGACTATCAGCAACGGGATAGATTATACCTGCCTCAAGGAGCTTTATTATTTCCTTTCTTACCACTTCTTTCATCTTAGGATTCAGCCGTCGTTGGTGATCAATAACTGGTTTGGCATCTTTCTCCAAATTAATTTTGTGTTGGCATAGAGTGGGACTAATGCCCTTAAGATCATCAAGAGTATATCCAATAGCAGCTCGGTGCTTCTTCAGAGTTTTCAATAATTTTTCTTCCTCCTTCTCTAAAAGGTTAGCACTAATAATAACAGGATATATCTTTTCATCAAGATAAGAATATTTAAGAGTATCAGGCAATGGTTTAAGCTCAAACACGGGATCACCCTTGGGTGGAGGGGGATCCCCTAAGATTTCAACAGGCAAGTTGTGTTTCAGAATAGGTCCTTGTTTAAAGAATACTTCATCTATTTCCCTTCTTTCATTCATAAACATACCATTTTCATGGTCTAGCAAATATTGTTCTAAAGGATCACTAGGAGGTATTGCAATAGAAGCAAGGCCAATAATTTCATCTTTACTAGGCAATTCCTCTTCACGGTGTTGTCTACGAAATTTAGAGAAATTAAACTCATGAGACATATCACCTAAACCAATAGTAACAACATCCTTTTCGCAGTCTATCTTAGCATTAACAGTGTTTAAGAAGGGTCTACCAAATATAATGGGAGAAAAGCTATCTTGTGGGGAACCAAGAACAAGAAAATCAGCAGGATATTTAGTTTTCCCACACAAGACTTCAACATCTCTAACAATCCCAATTGGTGAAATAGTATCTCTATTGGCAAGTTTAATTGTGACATCAATCTCTTCTAACTCACTAGGTGCAATATCATGCATAATTTCTTTGTATAGGTCAATAGGTATTGCACTAGCACTAGCACCCATATCACACAAGCCATGATAACAATGATCTCCTATTTTAACAGAAATAACAGGCATGCCTACCACAGGTCTATGTTTGTCTTCAGCACAAGGTTTAGCAATTCTAGCAGTTTCATCACAGAAATAAATAACATGCCCATCAATATTACCAGCCAAGAGATCTTTAACAATAGCAATATTAGGTTCAACTTTAACTTGCTCAGGGGGTGTATAAGTTCTAATATTGCTTTTACAAACCACAGTTGAAGCTTTAGCATGATCCTTTTTTCTAACAGGGAAAGGTGGTTTCTCAACATAAGCAGTAGGTACAATAGGATCATTATAAGTGATAGTCTTTTCTTCAACTTTAATAGGTGCAACTACTTTTACTTCTATGGGAGGATGATATTTAAACCACTTCTCCTTAGGGAGATCAACATGAGTAGCAAAGGATTCACAAAAAGAAGCTACTATCTCAGAGTCAAGTCCATATTTAGTGCTAAATTTACGGAAAACATCGGTATCCATAAAAGATTTAACACAATCAAACTTAGGTGTTATACCTGACTCCTTACCTTCGTCGAGGTCCCAATCTTCAGAGTTGCATTTAATTCTTTCCAACAAATCCCATTTGAATTCAATAGTCTTCATCATAAAAGAACCAGTACAAGAAGTATCGAGCATGGTGCGATTGTTGTCAGAAAGCCGAGCATAAAAATTCTGAATAATCATTTCTCCTGAGAGCTCATGATTGGGGCATGAATATAACATTGACTTAAGCCTCCCCCAAGCTTGAGCGATGCTTTCTCCTTCGCGAGGCCAAAAATTATATATATAATTACAATCACGATGAACAAGATGCATAGGATAAAACTTCTGATGAAATTCCAATTTCAATCGTTTGTAGTTCCATGATCCCATATCATCACATAGCCTATACCATGTTAATGCATCTCCCTTCAAAGATAAAGGGAAGACCTTCTTCTTGATAACATCATCGAGCATACCTGCAAGCTTAAATAATCCACAAACTTCATCCACATATATTAGGTGCTCATCAGGATGTAATGTTCCATATCCTGCAAAAGGATTAGCTAGCAGTTTTTCTATCATACCCGAAGGAATTTCAAAGTAGACATTTTTCATTTTCAGTAGGTTCAGTAGGTTGAGGAGCAACTCTTTGCTCTACTGGTCGGGGTGAAGATACCCCGAACAAGCCCCTCAGAGGATTACTTTCCATAGTAACAAGTGACAGTAAATTTCAGCACACTATATAAATTTTTCCTTACCAAATTCCACCTACCCAAGGCGCTTCACTCCCCGGCAACGGCGCCAGAAAAGAGTCTTGATGACCCACTAAAGGAAATATGCCCTAGAGGCAATAATAAAGTACTATTTATTTCCTTATATCATGATAAATGTTTATTATTCATGCTAGAATTTTATTAACCGGAAACATAATACATGTGTGAATACATAGACAAACAGTGTGTCACTAGTATGCCTCTACTTGACTAGCTCGTTAATCAAAGATGGTTATGTTTCCTAGCCATAGACATGAGTTGTCATTTGATTAACGGGATCACCTCATTAGGAGAATGACGTGATTGACTTGACCCATTCCGTTAGCTTAGCACCCGATCGTTTAGTATGTTGCTATTGCTTTCTTCATGACTTATACATGTTCCTATGACTATGAGATTATGCAACTCCCGTTTACCGGAGGAACACTTTGTGTGCTACCAAACGTCACAACGTAAATGGGTGATTATAAAGGTGCTCTACAGGTGTCTCCAAAGGTACTTGTTGGGTTGGCGTATTTCGAGATTAGGATTTGTCACTCCGATTGTCGGAGAGGTATCTCTGGGCCCACTCAGTAATGCACATCACTATAAGCCTTGCAAGCATTGTGACTAATGAGTTAGTTGCGGGATGATGTATTACGGAACGAGTAAAGAGACTTGCCGGTAACGAGATTGAACTAGGTATCGAGATACCGACGATCGAATCTCGGGCAAGTAACATACCGATGACAAAGGGAACAACGTATGTTGTTATGCGGTCTGACCGATAAAGATCTTCGTAGAATATGTGGGAACCAATATGAGCATCCAGGTTCCGCTATTGGTTATTGACCGGAGAGGTGTCTCGGTCATGTCTACACAGTTCTCGAACCCGTAGGGTCCGCACACTTAAAGTTACGATGACAGTTATATTATGAGTTTATATGTTCTGATGTACCGAAGGTTGTTCGGAGTCCCGGATGTGATCACGGACATGACGAGGAGTCTCAAAATGGTCGAGACATAAATATTGATATATTGGACGACTATATTCGGACACCGGAAGTGTTCCGGAGAAGTTTCGGATAAAACCGGAGTGCCGGAGGGGTTACCGGAACCCCCCGGGGAAGTATTGGGCCTTAGTGGGCCTTGAGGGGAGAGAGAGGGGAGCAGCCAGGAGGTGGTGCGCCCCCTCCCATGAGGAGTCCGAATTGGACTTGGGGAGGGGGGCGCAGCCCCTCTTTCCCTCTCCCTCTCCCTCTCTTTCCTTCCCCCCTCTCTTCCTAGTTGGACTAGGAAAGGGGGGTCCTACTCCTACTAGGAGGAGGACTCCCCCCCTCTCCTTGGCGCGCCCAAAGGCAGCCGGCCTCCCCCTTGCTCCTTTATATACGGGGGCAGGGGGGCACCTCTAGACACACTTGATATACGATATTTTAGCCGTGTGCGGTGCCCCCCTCCACCATATTACACCTCGATAATACCGTTGCAGAGCTTAGGCGAAGACCTGCGTCGGTGGAACATCATCATCATCACCACGCCGTCGTGCTGACAAAACTCTCTGTCAGGACCCCGATTCTAAGTCACACCGATCTAGCCTGTAACACCTCATATCACTTTGCGGCCTCACGCACGGTACTCCCACGGGTGTCGCCTTACCATGGCCCGGGACCGTTTGCGCCTTTTGGCTCACGTATATGACAATGTCGCTAGCATCCATATGACAGAGAACCCGGGCCGACATGGCTAGTCGTGAACCCAAAGCGGCACTAACGTATGGGGACAGGCATTCATGAATCAACATCGAACATGTCGGTCAGCAGCGTGTGAATCCGGGCTGTAGCATTTCAATCATACACACAATATGCTCGATATGTGTAAATACAACATGGCATCACAACAAAACTCTACAACTCAAAGTACTTTATTTAAAGGGCTCCGGAGAGCCATACATAACATGTTCATACAGAAAGGGGTCACATGACCCGACACTCAAGTCATACAAACATACAAGCACATGCGGAAGCAAACTTGTCTGGGTACAAACACTAGAAAGGAAGAAGGCTTGACGAAGCCTGTCTATCTACTTAGGCCCTTCACAAGCTCAGATCACCACCTGGGTGGCAAGCCACTTGTCACCGTCGAGATCTACATAGAACCCATCGGAAGGGGCGGTGTTGTCGTCTGAAAACAGTAATTGAAGCAAGATGAGTACAAAGGTACTCAACAAGTCTTACAACAGATCCTACTATACATGCTCATTCTCAAGAAGGTGGTGGAGTTATTGCAGCAAGCCAGATTTGACTCTTGGCTAAGCTATCCTATGAGACACCACTTGTAAAATAGTTTTCGCACACGAGTCCACTAATCACCATCTCAATACTCCACCGTGGATCCTCCCTCGTCATCCCACGAGAGAGCCATCCGCGGTACTCACACTTATCTTGAGTCTTTTAGTAGTAACCATTAACTTGTCTATGAACTGCATAAGCGACCAAGTAGTCCTTTACCGCGGACGCGGCTATTCGAATAGTTTTATACCCTGCAGGGGTGTACTTCGTCACACACGCTCTCACCACTTACCGTCGTTACACGACATGTACTCGGCAACCTTCAAGCGGAAGCCCAACGTGGGTGTCGGCCACAGCCTACCTAAACACTCAAGTCTCTAGTCCAGGTTTATCGCCTATTCAGGTTCCATCCGCAGGGAGTCCGGCCGAGGTTTCCACATACGGCCCCAAACGATGTGTGCAGGGTTCCCGGGACACCAAACGGGCGACTCGGTACACCGTGCCACGAGCCTACCACATCACAGCCCACCCCTCGGGTCAGCGCTGTCCACGGCCTCCAGCTTACTACAAACACCAGAAACTACGTGCAACTCCTGGACAGAGGACAAGGGTGATTAAGAAGCCGAGGGGGTCCATTGGTTTCGGGCCCAATGCGTGGTAGTAGCTGAATCTTAAATCACGCATACAGATCTCAGTTCTTAGGGACGGTCTCAATGAAACAACCCACCATGTACTCCTACATGGCCTCTCATCGATACCTTTACCAAAACATATTCAACACCTCACTCTCATTACCGACACATGCTTTCACTCTAGTTCATCACCCTGATGAGACAGACCTGACACGACTCTAAGCGTAGCAAGCATAGCATTGTAGGAACACAACATGGCTCAATCAACTCCTACACATGCTAGTGGGTTTCATCTAGTTACTGTGGCAATGACAGGTCATGCAAAGGAAAGTGGGTTCAACTACCGCAACACACAGCAGTTTGAATCGCGTTGTCTTAATGCAGTAAATGAGAGCAGAAGCGAGAAGATGGGTTTGTATCGAAATGATCAATGGGTTGCTTGCCTGACGGAGTGGTGGTGGAATACTGCCCTTCAGTTGGATACTCGTGAATATCCTCGGAGGCAGAACCTACCACGAAGAACACATCGAAGCACAATCAACACCAAGCAAAGTGCAACAATACGATGCATGCATGAGACATGGCAAAATGAATGTATTGGGCTAATGCAGCTAAGACCAGATCGGTTTGGACCATTTTGAGTCAAAGATTCAAATTCCAAGCTCATAAGTGGCCCTTATTAGTGCTTTATCTTGTTCTGCATTAAACAGCAGGTTAATTTTCTTAAACATGCATGAAACCAGTACAGATGGATATATTGGATTTTTCTGATCATTTTTCATATATAAATCTTATCATTCTGAGCTATAGATTATTTTCTATGATTTTTTGAAGTTTGTGATATTTTCTGGAATTTCCTGTATAGAAATAATTCCAGTAATTAAATTGTTTATTACGCCAGCAGTGTGTCATGATGACGTCAGCGGGTCAGCGGGGTCGTCCAGGTCAAACCTGACGTGTGGGTCCCCTGTGTCAGTGTCACTGTTAGTTAATTAAACTAATTAGAATTAATTAAATCTAACCCAGATTAATTAGCAGGCGGGCCCCACTTGTCATTGACCCAGGGGAGGTCAAACCCCTGGTCAACTGGGCTGACGCGCTGGCGTTTAGCCGCCGGCGAGGCCAGACGCGGCGGTGGGGTGCGGGATCCGTGCTCCGGCGACCAAATGGGCGGCGGAGAGCATCTACACGCAGCTGGGAACGAGCCGCATCGATTGGTGGTGGTGGTGGAGCTCGGGGTCGCCGGAATCAACGCCGGCGACGAGCTGTGCGGCTGCCGGGGTACGGGTGTAGTCGAACCCGTCGCTAGAGAGCACGGCGAGGGGCGTGCGATGGTGCTACGGGCTCCTGGCGATGCGGTGAAGCTAACGGCCATGGTGCTGCGACCGTTGGATGGCCGGAGCCTCGTCGGCGACGAGCTTGGCGGCGGCATGTGCGGGTGGGCTACGTGCAGTTGCACGGAGCTCGAGAGGGAGAATGGAGACGATAGGGAGGTGGCCAGGCTCACGGTGGTTGCGACGGAGCAGACGGCGAGGTCGGGGACGAGCTGCTGCGGCGGCGACGGCGAGATGGATCTCCGGTGGTGATCGACGAAGACGGGGTCGGTGGAGGCGGTGCAGAGCGTGCAAGCGCTCGGGGCTCGGCTGGCTCGGCGTAGCGGACGAAGGCGGAGCTTGTGGACACGGTGGAGCGGCGCGAGGACGACGGTGGGCGCGGCTACGTCGGCGGGATGACTGCGGCTGCTTCGGCCATGGCGAGAGAGAGCGAGGGAGAGGTGCAGGGGCGAATGGGGGTGTCGAGGCGGTCGAGCGGGCGACGGAGGTCGACCAGCGCGTCCAGCGTCGTGGGAGGCAAGCAGGTGGCGCCGTGGCGAGCTCGCGCACGCCGGCATCACCTCCCTGCCTGCTCTGGCAAGAGGAAGCAGCTGGCTGGCGCGGGCCAGCACAGTGCTGGGCCGGCCAGTGGGCTGCCAGGTAAGATTCTCTCCCTCTCTTTATTCTGTTTTGTTTTTCCTATTTTTCTGTAAGTGTAGGGCTTTATTAAAAATACTAAAACGTTTCCAAAAATCCTGCAAATAATTGTGGGCTCTGTTGGGATTATTCCTAACAGCCCTCACTTAAATCCAGAATTATTTGGGCATTTGAATTATTCTATAGCATTTAAATGCCCAAATGCAAATAGATAAAGAATTAATCCAGTGACCTTATGTGTCCTAGAAAATTGTGAACCCATTTTGTCAGAGGTCCTAACCCAAGACAAAAAGGGAGGACTTTTTAGAAGGGCATTTCAGGTTCATTGAAAATAATTTTACTAAACCCTAGTTGTTTTCAGAGGGGGTGCTGGGGGTTTCTGTCATCCCCATTTCAAGTTTCGGGAAAAAGTAAACATGATGCAACACTCTAATGCATGAACTAGCTAGGATGTGACAACTCACCCCCACTCAAAAGAATCTCGTCCCGAGATTTAGGATCCGTTGGGAAGAAGGTGGGGTACTCAAGTTGAAGATGATCCTCCCTTTCCCAAGTAGCTTCTTTCTCGGAATGGTGTGACCATTGAACCTTGAAAAACTTGATATTTTGGCGTCGAGTGGTACGCTCGGCTTGATCAAGGATTCGAACGGGATATTCCCGATATGTGAGATTATCTTGGAGATCAAGCGTTTCGTGGTCCACTCCATGGATAGGATCCGAGAAGCAACGCCTGAGTTGAGAAACGTGGAAGACATCATGAACTCTGGAAAGATGCGGAGGTAGTTCCAATTGGTAGGCAACTTCTCCTCGCTTGGCAAGAATGCGAAAGGGTCCAATGTAACGAGGAGCCAATTTGCCTTTGATACCGAATCGAGGGGTTCCCTTTAAAGGAGTAACCCGAAGGTAAGCCTTCTCGTCAACCTCAAAAGTCATAGCCTTATGTTTGCGGTCATATTGGCTCTTTTGACGAGATTGGGCTGATTTCAATTTCTCACGAATAATGCGAACCTGCTCTTCTGCTTCCTGAATCATATCTGGGCCAAAGAGTTGACTTTCCCCGGTTTCTGACCAGTTAAGAGGCGTTCGACATTTTCGTCCATAGAGAACCTCGAAAGGAGCTTTGCCCAAGCTAGCTTGATAACTATTGTTATAAGCGAACTCGGCGAATGGAAGGCATTTCTCCCAATCCATGCCGAAAGAGATGACAGAAGCTCGGAGCATATCTTCCAGAGTTTGATTAACTCGTTCTACCTGACCACTTGATTGAGGGTGGAAGGCGGTGCTAAAGGAGAGACGAGTTCCCATAGCATTTTGGAAACTTTCCCAAAATTGAGAGGTGAAGAGACTTCCACGGTCTGAATTAATTTCCAATGGAACGCCATGAAGAGACACTATTCGGGAGATGTACAAGTCAGCTAGCTGGCTCGCGGTTATACTCTCATGAACAGGTAGGAAGTGGGCTACTTTGGAAAGACGATCGACAACAATGAAGATAGCATTATTCCCTCTCTTGGTCCTGGGAAACCCGGTAATGAAATCCATACCGACTTTATCCCATTTCCATTCAAGAATAGCCAAAGGTTGAAGGGTGCCAGCAGGCCGTTGATGCTCTGCTTTAACACGACGACAGACGTCGCAATTAGCAATGTATTGAGCAATTTCTCTCTTCATCCTAGTCCACCAAAACCTCTGGCGTAGGTCTTGATACATTTTAGTACTACCGGGATGAATGGTGAGAGGAGATTCATGAGCTTCCTTAAGGATCAAACACCTCAGGTTGCGTACCTTGGGAATTACTAGACGGTCTCCAAAGAACACAACACCTTGCTCATCAACGGAGAAACAATCCGCGACTCCTTTCTTGATGTTTCTCTTAATACGGGAGATTCCCGGATCTACCTTCTGAGCTTTGATGATCTGATCCGTAAGGGTAGGTTTCGCCACCAGGGTGGATAGAAATCCTCGAGGAACAATGTGAAGGTTAAGCTTACAGAATTCCTCGTGGAGAAGTGGTTGACTTTGTTGTAACATCAAGTTGTTACAATAAGATTTACGACTTAGCGCATCAGCCATGACGTTGGCTTTGCCCGGGGTGTAAGTTATTCCTAAGTCGTAATCTGTGATCAACTCGACCCAACGTCTTTGCCTGAGATTCAAATCCGGTTGGGTGAAAATGTATTTCAGACTTTGGTGATCGGTGAAAATCTCGCAACGATTACCGAGAAGGTAATGTCGCCATGTTTTGAGTGCATGGACTACGGCTGCAAGCTCTAGATCATGTGTGGGATAATTATCCTCATGTGGACGCAATTGTCGAGAAGCGTAGGCAATCACATGATGATCTTGCATGAGTATGCAACCTAGTCCTTGTCACGAGGTGTCGCAATAGATAACAAAGTCCTTAGAAAAATCTGGTGGTATGAGTACGGGAGCAGATGTCAGGCGTCTTTTCAGTTCCTGAAAGCTGAACTCGCACTGTGGGGTCCACTCGAACTTTTTATCTTTCTTGAGGAGTTCAGTTAGAGGTTTAGCAACCTTGGAGAAATTCTCGACGAAGCAGCGACAGTAGCTCGCTAAGCCAAGGAAACTCCGAACTTGCTTGACCGATTCAGGTGGAGTCCAGTCAAGGACGGCTTGAACTCGCTCGGGATTGACAGCAATACCCTTACCAGAGATTACATGGCCTAGGTAGGTCACTTCTGGCAACCAGAATTCACACTTGGAGAATTTATGTAAGGCCCACGATGCGGCTATATCTCCCACGTGTCGAGGCACGACTTAGAGGCATAACCGCATAGTGGTTTTGTCGCAAGAAGGGTCATCTTTACACAATCCCATGTAATGAACAAGAATGGGATAAAGAGTTGGCTTACAATCGCCACTTCACACAATACATAAATATCATCATACATCATCCAAAATACAATCATATAGACCGACTACGGTCAAAATCCAGATGAAAATAAGACAACCCCAAATGCTAGATCCCCGATCGTCCCAACTGGGCTCCACTACTGATCATCAGGAAAAGACACATAGTAACGACCACGTTCCTCGTCGAACTCCCACTTGAGATCGACGCCATCATCTGCACTGGCTTCGTCGGCACCTGCAACTGTTTTGGTAGAATCTGTGAGTCATGAGGACTCAGCAATCTCACACCCGCGAGATCAAGACTATTTAAGCTTATAGGAAAAGGAGGAGTAGTGAGGTGGAGCTGCAGCGGCAAACGCATATATGGTGGCTAACTTGCGCAAATGAGAGCGAGAAGAGAAGCAACGGAACGGACGTCATCTAGCAATGACCAAGAAGTGATCCTGAACACCTACTTACGTCATACATAACTCAGACCGTGTTCACCTCCCGGACACCGCCGAGAAGAGACCATCACGGCTACACACGCAGTTGATGTATTTTAATTGGGTCAAGTGACAAGTTATCTATAACCGGACATTAACAAATTCCCATCTGCCTCATAACCGCGGGCACGGCTTTCGAAAGATAATACCCTGCAGGGGTGTCCCAACTTAGCCCATCATAAGCTCTCACGGTCAACGAAGGATAAACCTTCTCCCGGAAAGACCCGATCAGTCTCGGAATCCCGGTTTACAAGACATCTCGACAATGGTAAAACAAGACCAGCAAAGCCGCCCGAATGTGCCGACAAATCCCGATAGGAGCTGCACATATCTCGTTCTCAGGGCACACCGGATTGTCCAAGCTTCCGATAGGCTAGCCCAGAGTTGCCCCTGGTGGCCACCGGCGACTGACAGTTTGGACCAATACTCAGAGGAGCACTGGCCCGGGGGTTTAAAATAAAGATGACCCTCGGGCTCTAGAAAACCCGGGGGAAAAAGGTATAGGTCGCAAATGGTAAAACCAAGGTTGGGCCTTGCTGGAGGAGTTTTATTCAAGGCGAACTGTCAAGGGGGTCCCATAAATCACCCGACCGCGTAAGGAACGCAAACTCAAGGAACATAATCCCGGTATAACAGAAACTAGGGCGGCAAGAGTGGAACAAAACACCAGGCATAAGGCCGAGCCTTCCACCCTTTACCAAATATATATAGATGCATTAATTAAATAAGAGATATTGTGATATCCCAACATATCCATGTTCCGACATGGAACAAACTTCAACTTCACCTGCAACTAGCAACGCTATAAGAGGGGCTGAGCAAAAGCGGTAACATAGCCAAACAACGGTTTGCTAGGAAAGGATGGTTAGGGCTGACATGGCTAAAATGGGAGATATGATATAGCAAGTGATAGGTTGCGAGCATGGCAATAGAGCGAACAACTAGCATAGCAAAGATAGAAGTGATCTCGAGGGGTGGTCATCTTGCCTGCAAGGTTCTCAGAGTTGTCGAAAGCTTGATCCTCGTAAGCGTACTCGACAGGTTCCTCGTTCACGAACTCGTCTCCCGGCTCTACCCAAGACAAGAACACAAACAAACGGAACCACAATCAACAACGAGAAATGCGCAAGCAACATGATGCAAAACATGTATGATATGCAAGATATGATATGCGATGCGTATGCGTGCTCCGGAAGAAAAATGATGAACATGGCAGTAACTTGGCAAACCAAGCACGCCACTGGAAAGATGAGATGATTTCGGTCGAAATCGATATAAAGATCACCGGAATCGGATGCACGGTTTGCAAATGGCAAGCAAAACAAGAATGACACTAAACTGCGGTAAACAGCAAGATAGCACTTAAAATGCAACGAGCAACAATGCTACAGCACCCCAACATAGCAACAAAGCACATGATAGTAATCTACAGGAGATGCTTGACAAAAGATGAACACTGAGCTACGGCTAGTTCCCAACATATCAAGCTCAAACAAGCATGGCAAAAATGCAAAAGATTACAGGTTCACAGACTTGGTGAAAAACTGGACATGGCAGAAATCAGCATCAGGTAGCAATGTTCGGAGCATGAAATCAACATGCTACATGAACTTAACATAGCAAAACAAGGCATAGAAGTGTTCTACTAAATGCACATGACAAAATTACCTTATTGACCATAAGCCAAAAAGGACCAGAAGAAATGATGGCAAGTATGTAAACATAGCAAGTTTCGTTATCAGGTTTCAGACTTAGCAGAAAACAGAGCATGGCAGAAATATTAATATGTAGGCCTCTTTGTGAGCTTGATGCACTCACTACAGAGGAATGAATGACAAACCAAGCATACCTACAGCAATATGGCATGTTTATGAAGCTACCCATGGCAAGAACTATTGCATAGCATGTATGAATCAACTACAATAAGCTTGGCAAAAATGCATGTCATGTTAAGAATCTGCCAGAAATATTTTATAGCAAAAGTAGAGCAAGATTGAGTCATGCTATGGCACTCCATAATTGCAAACAATTGCAGAAATGGATCAATTACAACTATGGCTACAAAACATCCTTACTGAACATCTCCAAAATATGCATGGATCTCTCTGTAGCATCAAGTTTACATGGCAACAAAATTACAGCAGACAAAGACTTAGAGAAATCTCCAAGTCCCTGAAATCAGAAATTGGGCCTACTTTGCATGCTTGTGCTAGTCACCACAGAGATCACAAAAATACATGGACTACACCACTGGAAATATGGCATGGCATACTTCAAAACACATGTAGAGCTCATGCTCAAAAGATGCACAGAATAAATGATACAAAAATGACAAATCTCCAAGTTCTGATAAGAACCAGAGATTAACAGCAACTAGGCCTCTTCCAACAGAGATTTGGGCATCAAGATGACCTCTAATGAACATGGTGCAATTGAACAAAATGAAGAGCATCACGAGGCGAACAATTGACATATCACACGCACGAATCGGAGCTACATGCACGGAGTTATCGCATCTCGAACAGGAGCACATACTGAGAACTCTTAGTGACTTGGAGAAAAAAACGGGTCGCGAGAAAGTCAACGTACAGAGAGTTGGATCTGGATCGAGCGTTGCTCGCTCGAGCTCGGGCTCGGGCCGATGGCGTTCGCCGGCGGGAGGAAGAGGAAGCCGGAGGGGCGACGGCCGGCGAGGGGGGCCGGAGGTGGGGGTCGCCGGCGGGGGCGGCGGGCGCCGGCGGGCG
>NC_057802.1:424661003-424717071 GCF_018294505.1 Triticum aestivum | reverse complement strand
CGGCGGGCCTGCGGGCCGGCGCGGCGGCGGCGGCGGGGCTGATGACGTGGCGGCGCGCGATTCGTCGCGGCCGTCGGTGGAGATATATCCTGCCCCGGGCGGACGTGTCCGGCGGCGTGGAGGAGCGGGTTAGGGTTTAGACTGCGATTTCGTTTTCGGGATGCCCACATATAAATAGGTAGAGGGAGCTAGGAGGCTCCAAATGAGGTGCGGTTTTCGCCCACACGATCGTGATCGAACGACCTAGAGCATGGAAGAGAGTTTGGTGGGTTTTGGGCTGGTTTTAGAGGGGGTTTTTGCTGGACACTCAAACGGACTTTGCGGATGCCCGGTTAACCGTTGGAGTACCAAACGACCTCCGAATGGAACGAAACTTGACAGGTAGTCTCTGGGTGGTATATTAAGGCCACTTGACAAGCCTCGGTCCATTCCGAGAAAGTTTGACACACGCACACGAAAGAAAACAAGAGGGGTGCACCGGAGGAGATAGGAGCGCCGGATTGCAAAACGGACAACGGGGAAAATGCTTGGATGCATGAGACGAACACGAATGCAAATGCAATGCACATGATGACATGACATGAAAATGCATGACATGACAAAATACAAAACGAAAGACAAAACCCGACAACGGAGGGAAATAACATAGCACATAGCCGAAAATGGCAAGAGTCGGAGTTACAAATATGGCAAGATACATGCGGGGTGTTACAATTTAGCATAAAGGCGATGCTCTCGAAGTTTCATCAACACTAGCCTTAGATGCTCGGCATGTTCTTCCTCATTCTTGGAGTAGATGAGTATATCATCGAGGTATACTACGACGAACTTATCCAAATACTCCATGAAGATCGAGTTCATTAACCGAGAGAAGGTGGCTGGAGCATTGGTTAAACCGAAAGACATGACGGTGTACTCGTATTGGCCATAACGAGTGACAAAGGCCGTTTTAGGAATGTCCCCGTTCTTGATTTTGATTTGATGGTAGCCCAACCTCAAATCCATTTTAGAGAGGACTGAGGATCCAGCGAGCTGGTCATACAGATCGTTGATCCTGGGGAGCGGATACTTGTTCTTGATAGTGACCAAGTTAACAGGTTGGTAATCTACAACCATCCGATCCGTACCATCCTTCTTCTTGACGAAGAGGACGGGGCAAGCCCATGGAGAAGAACTAGGACGGATGAAACCCTTTTTCAAGGACTCATCGAGTTGTTTCTTAAGCTCGGCTAGCTCTAGGGGTGCCATCTTATAAGGTCTTCTAGAGATTGGAACGGTTCCTGGAACAAGGTCTATCACGAACTCGACATCCCTGTCAGGTGGAATACCTGGCAGTTCTTTTGGAAAGACATCCGGGAAGTCACGGACTACCGGAACATCTTCAAGGTCTGGAAGAGGGTTGGCATTTAATGAGTAAAGCTGACGCTTAGACACTCGGGTCAAAACATTGACTGTCTTGCCCGACGGATGGGTGAGTTGAACAGTTCTAGAAGAGCAATCAATCTTAGCATAATGAGCTGACATCCAGTCCATACCCAAGATGATATTTATGTCCGAGGACTTGAGAGCTATTAGTGATGCAAGGAAGACCAATCTGTCGACAAGAATTTCGTTTCCATGGCTTATCCTAGAGGTTTGCCACTTAGAACCAGGGGTTTGAATTACCATGGAGGTGGGCATGTCACAAAATGTGGTGTTGTGCAATCGAGCATAGCTCTCAGAGATAAATGAATGAGATGCTCCAGTATCGAAAAGAACAGTTGCCGGATGGCAATTAACAAGGAGCATACCAAGGACGACGTTGGGATCCTCATGAGTTTCTTCAGCTGAAACATAGTTGACATGGCCACATGCAGTGGTGGCTGGCTTGGCGTAGTAAGTCTTTCCTGCTGGCTTACCACGGCCAACGGACTGTCCAGGTTGATTAGGGTTGTTCCGGGGGCACTCACGCAAATAGTGACCCGTTTCTCCACACTTGAAGCATGTCACAACATTGGGGCGTGGAGCAGCATTAGCAGCAGGGCCACCATAGACCTTGGGCGGTGCATACTGCTGGTTGGGGCAAGGCGCCTCAAAGGATGGCCTCGGAGTGAACCTAGGTGGCAGAGCAGTGTTTGGAATCCAGACCCGGCGCTTCTGAGATCCAGAGCCGGATGAGGAACCAAAATCGCGGGGGTGCTTGCGTGAAGCGTCATAGTCAGTCTGACCTGTCTCAGCACTGATGGCCTTATTGACCAACTTCTGGAAGGAGGTGCACTCGTGCAGACGAAGATCACGGCGAAGCTCGGGGCTAAGTCCCTTGCGGAACCTTGCCTGTTTCTTGGCATCGGTGGATACCTCTTCAAGAGCATAGCGTGCTAAATTTCCAAACTCACGGCTGTATGCATCCACAGTCAGTCTGCCTTGGGTGAAGTTGCAGAATTCTTCCCGCTTACGATCTATGAGACCCTCCGGAATGTGATGCTCACGGAAAGCCTCACTGAATTCAGCCCAAGTAGTGATTTGGCCGGCTGGGCGCATAGCCTCAAAGTTTTCCCACCAAAGGCTAGCAGGGCCTTCGAGGTGATAGGCAGCGTAGGTAACCTTATCAGCTTCGGCTACGTTGGCAGAACGTAGCTTATGGGTGATGCTGCGAAGCCAATCATCCGCATCGAGGGGCTCGACGGAATGGTTAAACTTCGGTGGGTACAACTTGATAAAGTCATTGATGGACACCAAGTCGTTCCTCTGATGACGTGCAGTATTCTGCTCAATTCGCTCTAGCAAGCGGTTAGTCCCACGCTTGTTTCTTTCCGCCTCCAGCATAACTTCGGCCAGAGAAGGCGGTTGAGGCAGATTCTCCTCCCTAACTGCATTGGCTTCACCCTGCGCCTGGACAGCAGGGTTGTTGCGGGTGTTGACCATCCTAGGAGAAACAAGACAATGGTTTAGACAAGGATGGCTAAATCTTGGCAAGGAAATGCGGAATGTAATGGATAACACAGAATGCAGAGATGATCATTAGTATGACATGGTAATATAGAAACTGCCATATATATACCAACGGTCATACACACCATACATAGTTTAGTACAAGCCCAGGCTAGAGTACAACTACGATGGAAGACGATACATCTCATCAGAGGCATTCCAAGCTCCTATACATTATTTTTCTACACCTCCGGAACATGATACACACCAAGTCGTATCCCACAAGACACGCAAGACTGTGGGGAATACAACTGTTACAGCACTAGTGAAACTACTACCAACTCAGACATCTCCGTAGTAATCTTCATAAAGATCACCACCATGTCCTGGGAGCTGAACATGATCATCTGGAAACAGTCGGTCCTGTGGAGCTTGCGGTCCATAGGGACTCGGATGTGACCTTGGTCCAACAAACGGTGGCAGACGGGGTCCACGAGGAGGGGTGATGCCTCCTACATCACGCCATTCCATACAATCTGGTAGACCAGACCGCACGGGGTACAAGGCCCTCATGTCCATATACCCAGCCTGCACGGCAGGTGCAAACCGTGTCAGAGTGGCCCAGTGATCAGAACGAGCATTAAAGAGCTCCATTCGCAAGGCACGATTCTCACGGTCCTTGTCCTCAAGCATCTGGGTGGTGGTGCGGAGTAGTGAATCCTCATGGGTAGGATCACAGTAAATAGCCTGATAGTACCCTTGTGCCCCAGGGAGTGATGCTGGCATATAGCGGAAGTCAGTGTTCTGAAGCAAGGCAGTTCTGGCTCGTATGATAGTCATCATCGAGTAAGCTGCGTCCTGCACGGACATCTCGATGGTAACCCCAAGTCCATAAGAGCAATGGAGGGGTTCAGTGGCTCCAGGATAGGAAGGGTAAATCCTGACTGTGCAAAGATATTGACTTTGATTAAAGTCTCGAAACTGCTCCTCGACGGTATACTCGGGATACCATCGATAGCCTGTCTCAACCATCACTCGGACCAGCATGGCCGTGTGACCAGGTACATCGAGGCACCGGGTCAGACGAACCACTTGATTCTGGGAACGGGTGGCCATCTGAAAGCACGAAATAATGCAAAGGCATTAGAATTTCTAGGAGAATTCGGACAGCATAACGGCTGTAAATGCACAGAAAAAGATTTGAGACATTCACAACAGTTTGCAAAACCACTCAACAACATCATATCAAGGTTCTGGTTCAACCGACAACATACTAAAGGTAGTAGAAACTGAACTGAAGCATGGAACCAACAATCCTATAAGTTACTACGGATTAGTAACACGTGAACCTGATAGAGAGAAGAGAGCCTAGTCCTTAACCCACGTAGAATGAGAAGAGAATGACTCAGATAAGAGGGCATAAGGTAAAGGAGTAAAAGCGCCTTACGTTCCCTCCCACAATCAATCCCCCTACATATAACTAAAGCATTTCTAGACCCGACATCGACCAGTTTGGCTTAGCGCACCTACAGGCAGTCTGGCTCTGATGCCAACGCTGTCAGGACCCCGATTCTAAGTCACACCGATCTAGCCTGTAACACCTCATATCACTTTGCGGCCTCACGCACGGTACTCCCACGGGTGTCGCCTTACCATGGCCCGGGACCGTTTGCGCCTTTTGGCTCATGTATATGACAATGTCGCTAGCATCCATATGTCAGAGAACCCGGGCTGACATGGCTAGTCGTGAACCCAAAGCGGCACTAACGTATGGGGACAGGCATTGATGAATCAACATCGAACGTGTCGGTCAGCAGCGTGTGAATCTGGGCTGTAGCACTGGGCTAACAGGACTCCGGGAACCCGGGCTGTAGCAGGCTAGGCAGGACTCCGGATGTCACCGCGTGACATTTCCCCGAAGGGACAGACACAGGAACGATGTGAAACACATGCCGGCCAGTCAATTGTCCAGAGCAGTAGTGCTGGGCTAGCAGGACTCCGGTGAACTGGGCTGTAGCGGACTACTATGGCTCATGGAGGCACTAGACTACATTTCCCCATAAGAGAGGCTGCCAAGGATAAACAACTGGATTGTCGGATCCCACACATACCAAGCATTTCAATCATACACACAATATGCTCGATATGTGTAAATACAACATGGCATCACAACAAAACTCTACAACTCAAAGTACTTTATTTAAAGGGCTCTGGAGAGCCATACATAACATGTTCATACAGATAGGGGTCACATGACCCGACACTCAAGTCATACAAACATACAAGCACATGCGGAAGCAAACTTGTATGGGTACAAACACTAGAAAGGAAGAAGGCTTGACGAAGCTTGTCTATCTACTTAGGCCCTTCACAAGCTCAGATCACCACCTGGGTGGCAAGTCACTCGTCAACGTCGAGATCTACATAGAACCCATCGGAAGGGGCGGTGTTGTCGTCTGAAAACAGTAATTGAAGCAAGATGAGTACAAAGGTACTCAGCAAGTCTTACAACAGATCCTACTATACATGCTCATTCTCAAGAAGGTGGTGGAGTTATTGCAGCAAGCCAGATTTGACTCTTGGCTAAGCTATCCTATGAGACACCACTTGTAAAATAGTTTTCGCACACGAGTCCACTAATCACCATCTCAATACTCCACCGTGGATCCTCCCTCGTCATCCCACGAGAGAGCCATCCGCGGTACTCACACTTATCTTGAGTCTTTTAGTAGTAACCATTAACTTGTCTATGAACTGCATAAGTGACCAAGTAGTCCTTTACCGCGGACGCGGCTATTCGAATAGTTTTATACCCTGCAGGGGTGTACTTCGTCACACACGCTCTCACCACTTACCGTCGTTACACGACATGTACTCGGCAACCTTCAAGCGGAAGCCCAACGTGGGTGTCGGCCACAGCCTACCTAAACACTCAAGTCTCTAGTCCAGGTTTATCGCCTATTCAGGTTCCATCCGCAGGGAGTCCGGCCGAGGTTTCCACATACGGCCCCAAACGATGTGTGCAGGGTTCCCGGGACACCAAACGGGCGACTCGGTACACCGTGCCACGAGCCTACCACATCACAGCCCACCCCTCGGGTCAGCGCTGTCCACGGCCTCCAGCTTACTACAAACACCAGAAACTACGTGCAACTCCTGGACAGAGGACAAGGGTGATTAAGAAGCCGAGGGGGTCCATTGGTTTCGGGCCCAATGCGTGGTAGTAGCTGAATCTTAAATCACACATACAGATCTCAGTTCTTAGGGACGGTCTCAATGAAACAACCCACCATGTACTCCTACATGGCCTCTCATCGATACCTTTACCAAAACATATCCAACACCTCACTCTCATTACCGACACATGCTTTCACTCTAGTTCATCACCCTGATGAGCCAGACCTGACACGACTCTAAGCGTAGCAAGCCTAGCATTGTAGGAACACAACATGGCTCAATCAACTCCTACACTTGCTAGTGGGTTTCATCTAGTTACTGTGGCAATGACAGGTCATGCAAAGGAAAGTGGGTTCAACTACCGCAACACACAGCAGTTTGAATCGCGTTGTCTTAATGCAGTAAATGAGAGCAGAAGCGAGAAGATGGGTTTGTATCGAAATGATCAATGGGTTGCTTGCCTAACGGAGTGGTGGTGGAATACTGCCCTTCAGTTGGATACTCGTGAATATCCTCGGAGGCAGAACCTACCACGAAGAACACATCGAAGCACAATCAACACCAAGCAAAGTGCAACAATATGATGCATGCATGAGACATGGCAAAATGAATGTATTGGGCTAATGCAGCTAAGACCAGATGGGTTTGGACCATTTTGAATCAAAGATTCAAATTCCAAGCTCATAAGTGGCCCTTATTAGTGCTTTATCTTGTTCTGCATTAAACAGCAGGTTAATTTGCTTAAACATGCATGAAAACAGTACAGATGGATAGATTGGATTTTTCTGATCATTTTTCATATATAAATCTTTTCATTCTAAGCTATAGATTATTTTCTATGATTTTTTGAAGTTTGTGATATTTTCTGGAATTTCCTGTATAGAAATAATTCCAGTAATTAAATTGTTTATTACGTTAGCTGTGTGTCATGATGACGTCAGTGGGTCAGCGGGGTTGTCCAGGTCAAACCTGACGTGTGGGTCCCCTGTGTCAGTGTCACTGTTAGTTAATTAAACTAATTAGAATTAATTTAAATCTAACCCAGGTTAATTAGCAGGCGGGCCCCACTTGTCATTGACCCAGGGGAGGTCAAACCCCTGGTCAACTGGGCTGACGCGCCGGCGAGGCCAGACGCGGCGGTGGGGTGCGGGATCCGTGCTCCGGTGACCAAATGGGCGACGGAGAGCATCTACACGCAGCTGGGAACGAGCCGCATCGATTGGTGGTGGTGGTTGAGCTCGGGGTCGCCGGAATCGACGCCGCCGACGAGCTGTGCGGCTGCCGGGGTACGGGTGTAGTCGAACCCGTCGCTAGAGAGCACGGCGAGGGGCGTGCGATGGTGCTACGGGCTCCTGGCGATGCGGTGAAGCTAACGGCCATGGTGATGCGACCGTTGGATGGTCGGAGCCTCGTCGGCGACGAGCTCGGCGGCGGCGCATGCGGGTGAGCTACGTGCAGTTGCTACGGAGCTTGAGAGGGAGAATGGAGAGGATAGGGAGGTGGCCAGGCTCACGGTGGTTGCGACGGAGCAGACGGCGAGGTCGGGGACGAGCTGCTGCGGCGGCGACGGCGAGATGGATCTCCGGTGGTGATCGACGAAGACGGGGTCGGTGGAGGCGGTGCAGAGCGTGCAAGCGCTCGGGGCTCGGCTGGCTTGGCGTAGCGGACGAAGGCAGAGCTTGTGGACACGGTGGAGCGGCGCGAGGACAACGGTGGGCGCGGCTACGTCGGCGGGACGACGGCGGCTGCTTCGGCCATGGCGAGAGAGAGCGAGGGAGAGGTGCAGGGGGCGAATGGGGGTGTCGGGGCGGTCGAGCGGGCGACGGAGGTCGACCAGCGCGTCCAGCGGCGCGGGCGGCAAGCAGGTGGCGCCGTGGCGAGCTCGCGCACGCCGGCGTCACCTCTCTGCCTGCTCTGGCAAGAGGAAGCAGCTGGCCGGCGCGGGCCAGCACAGTGCTGGGCCGGCCAGTGGGCTGCCAGATAAGATTCTCTCCCTCTGTTTATTCTGTTTTGTTTTTCCTATTTTTCTGTAAGTGTAGGGCTTTATTAAAAATACTAAAACGTTTCCAAAAATCCTGCAAATAATTGTGGGCTCTGTTGGGATTATTCCTAACATCCCTCACTTAAATCCAGAATTATTTGGGCATTTGAATTATTCTATAGCATTTAAATGCCCAAATGCAAATAGATAAAGAATTAATCCAGTGACCTTATGTGTCCTAGAAAATTGTGAACCCATTTTGTCAGAGGTCCTAACCCAAGACAAAAAGGGAGGACTTTTTAGAAGGGCATTTCAGGTTCATTGAAAATAATTTTACTAAACCCTAGTTATTTTCAGAGGGGGTGCTGGGGGTTTCTGTCATCCCCATTTCAAGTTTCTGGAAAAAGTAAACATGATGCAACACTCTAATGCATGAACTAGCTAGGATGTGACACTCTCCCTCAACACTCGGCTGGATCGGAGTTCGAGGGACGTCATCGAGCTGAACGTGTACTGAACTCGGAGGTACCGTGCGTTCGGTACTTGATCGGTCGGATCGTGAAGACGTACGACTACATCAACCGCGTTGTGATAACGCTTCCGCTGTCGGTCTACGAGGGTACATGGACAACACTCTCCCCTCTCATTGCTATGCATCACCATGATCTTGCGTGTGCGTAGGATTTTTTTTGAAATTACTACGTTCCCCAACAGTGGTATCAGAGCCTGGTTTTATGCGTTGATGCTATGCACGAGTAGAACACAAGTGAGTTGTGGGCGATATAAGTCATACTGCTTACCAGCATGTCATACTTTGGTTCAGCGGTATTGTGAGATGAAGCGGCCCGGACCGACATTACGCGTACGCTTACGCGAGACTGGTTTCACCGTTGGGAGCACTCGTTGCTTAAAGGTGACTGGCGGGTGTCTGTCTCTCTCACTTTAGTTGAACCGAGTGTGGCTACGCCCGGTCCTTGCGAAGGTTAAAACAACACCAACTTGACAAACTATCGTTGTGGTTTTGATGCGTAGGTAAGAACGGTTCTTGCTAAGCCCGTAGCAGCCACGTAAAACTTGCAACAACAAAGTAGAGGACGTCTAACTTGTTTTTGCAGGGCATGTTGTGATGTGATATGGTCAAGACATGATGCTATATTTTATTGTATGAGATGATCATGTTTTGTAACCGAGTTATCGGCAACTGGCAGGAGCCATATGGTTGTCGCTTTGTTGTATGCAATGCAATCGCCATGTAATTGTTTTACTTTATCACTAAGCGGTAGCGATAGTCGTAAAAGCAATAAGTTGGCGAGACGACAACGATACTACGATGGAGATCAAGGTGTCGCGCCGGTGACGATGGTGATCATGACGGTGCTTCGGAGATGGAGATCACAAGCACAAGATGATGATGGCCATATCATATCACTTATATTGATTGCATGTGATGTTAATCTTTTATGCATCTTATCTTGCTTTGATTGACGGTAGCATTATAAGATGATCTCTCACTAAAATTTCAAGATAAAAGTGTTCTCCCTGAGTATGCACCGTTGCAAAAGTTCTTCGTGCTGAGACACCACGTGATGATCGGGTGTGATAGGCTCTACGTTCAAATACAACGGGTGCAAAACAGTTGCACACGCGGAATACTCAGGTTAAACTTGACGAGCCTAGCATATGCAGATATGGCCTCGGGACACGGAGACCGAAAGGTCGAGCGTGAATCATATAGTAGATATGATCAACATAGTGATGTTCACCATTGAAACTACTCCATCTCACGTGATGATCGGACATGGTTTAGTTGATTTGGATCACGTAATCACTTAGATGATGAGAGGGATGTCTATCTAAGTGGGAGTTCTTAAGTAATATGATTAATTGAACTTGAATTTATCATGAACTTAGTACCTGATAGTATCTTGCTTGTCTATGTTAATTGTAGATAAATGGCCCGTGCTGTTGTTCCGTTGAATTTTAATGCGTTCCTTGAGAAAGCAAAGTTGAAAGATGATGGTAGCAATTACATGGACTGGGTCCGTAACTTAAGGATTATCCTCATTGCTGCACAGAAGAATTACGTCCTGGAAGCACCGCTAGGTGCCAGGCCTCCTGCAAGAGCAACACCAGAAGTTATGAACGTCTGGCAGAGCAAAGCTGATGACTACTCAATAGTTTAGTGTGCCATGCTTTACGGCTTAGAACCGGGTCTTCAACGACGTTTTGAACGTCATGGAGCATATGAGATGTTCTAGGAGTTGAAGTTAATATTTCAAGCAAATGCCCGGATTGAGAGATATGAAGTCTCCAATAAGTTCTATAGCTGCAAGATGGAAGAGAATAGTTCTGTCAGTGAGCATATACTCAAAATGTTTGGGTATAATAATCACTTGATTCAACTGGGAGTTAATCTTCCGGATGATAGCATCATTGACATAATTCTTCAATCACTGCCACCAAGCTACAAGAGCTTCGTGATGAACTATAACATGCAAGGGATGAATAAGACAATTCCCGAGCTCTTCGCAATGCTAAAGGCAGCGGAGGTAGAAATCAAAAAGGAGCATCAAGTGTTGATGGTCAGTAAAACCACTAGTTTCAAGAAAAAGGGCAAAGGGAAGAAGAAGGGGAACTTCAAGAAGAACACCAAGCAAGTTGCTGTTCAGGAGAAGAAACCCAAGTCTGGACCTAAGCCTGAAACTGAGTGCTTCTACTGCAAGCAGACTGGTCACTGGAAGCGGAACTGCCCCAAGTATTTGGCGGATAAGAAGGATGGCAAGGTTAACAAAGGTATATGTGATATACATGTTATTGATGTGTACCTTACTAATGCTCGCAGTAGCACCTGGGTATTTGATACTGGTTCTGTTGCTAATATTTGCAACTCGAAACAGGGGCTACGGATTGAGCGAAGATTGGCTAAGGACGAGGTGACGATGCGCGTGGGAAATGGTTCCAAAGTCGATGTGATCGCCGTCGGCACGCTACCTCTACATCTACCTTCGGGATTAGTATTAGACCTAAATAATTGTTATTTGGTGACAGCGTTGAGCATGAACATTATATCTGGATCTTGTTTGATGCGAGACGGTTATTCATTTAAATCAGAGAATAATGGTTGTTCTATTTATATGAATAATATCTTTTATGGTCATGCACCCTTGAAGAGTGGTCTATTTTTAATGAATCTCGATAGTAGTGACACACATATTCATAATGTTGAAGCCAAAAGATGCAGAGTTGATAATGACAGTGCAACTTATTTGTGGCACTGCCGTTTAGGTCATATCGGTGTAAAGCGCATGAAGAAACTCCATACTGATGGACTTTTGGAATCACTTGATTATGAATCACTTGGTACTTGCGAACCGTGCCTCATGGGCAAGATGACTAAAACACCGTTCTCCGGAACTATGGAGAGAGCAACAGATTTATTGGAAATCATACATACAGATGTATGTGGTTCGATGAATATTGAGGCTCGTGGCGGATATCGTTATTTTCTCACCTTCACAGATGATTTGAGCAGATATGGGTATATCTACTTAATGAAACATAAGTCTGAAACATTTGAAAACTTCAAAGAATTTCAGAGTGAAGTTGAAAATCATCGTAACAAGAAAATAAAGTTTCTACGATCAGATCGTGGAGGAGAATATTTGAGTTACGAGTTTGGCCTACATTTGAAACAATGCGGAATAGTTTCGCAACTCACACCACCCGGAACACCACAGCGTAATGGTGTGTCCGAACGTCGTAATCGTACTTTATTAGATATGGTGCGATCTATGATGTCTCTTACTGATTTACCGCTATCGTTTTGGGGTTATGCTTTAGAGACAGCTACATTCACTCTAAATAGGACACCATCGAAATCCGTTGAGACGACGCCTTATGAACTATGGTTTGGCAAGAAACCAAAGTTGTCGTATCTAAAAGTTTGGGGTTGCGATGCTTATGTGAGGAAACTTCAACCTGATAAGCTCGAACCTAAATCGGAGAAATGTGTCTTCATAGGATACCCAAAGGAGACTATTGGGTACACCTTCTATCACAGATCCGAAGGCAAGATATTCGTTGCTAAGAATGGATCCTTTCTAGAGAAGGAATTTCTCTTGAAAGAAGTGAGTGGGAGGAAAGTAGAACTTGATGAGGTAACTGTACCTGCTCCCTTATTGGAAAGTAGATCATCACAAAAATCAGTTTCTGCGACACCTACACCAATTAGTGAGGAAGTTAATGATAATGATCATGAAACTTCAGATCAAATTATTACTGAACCTCATAGGTCAACTAGATCAAGATCCGCACCAGAGTGGTACGGTAATCCTGTTTTGGAGGTTATGTTACTAGACCATGACGAACCTACGAACTATGAAGGAGCGATGGTGAACCCAGATTCCGCAAAATGGCTTGAAGCCATGAAATCCGAGATGGGATCCATGTATGAGAACAAAGTATGGACTTTGGTTGACTTACCCGATGGTCGGCAAGCCATTGAAAATAAATGGATCTTCAAGAAGAAGACTGACGCTGGTGGTAATGTTACTGTCTATAAAGCTCGACTTGTTGCGAAAGGTTTTCGACAAGTTCAAGGGATTGACTATGATGAGACCTTCTCACCCGTAGCGACTTAAGTCTGTCCGAATCATGTTAGCAATTGCCGCATTTTATGATTGTGAAATTTGGCAAATGGATGTCAAAACTGCATTCCTGAATGGATTTCTGGAAGAAGAATTGTATATGATGCAACCGGAAGGTTTTGTCGATCCAAAGGGAGCTAACAAAGTGTGCAAGCTCCAGCGATCCATTTATGGACTGGTGCAAGCCTCTCGGAGTTGGAATAAACGCTTTGATAGTGTGATCAAAGCATTTGGTTTTATACAGACTTTTGGAGAAGCCTGTATTTACAAGAAAGTGAGTGGGAGCTCAGTAGCATTTCTGATATTATATGTGGATGACATATTGCTGATTGGAAATGATATAGAATTTCTGGATATCATAAAGGGATACTTGAATAAGAGTTTTTCAATGAAAGACCTCGGTGAAGCTGCATATATATTAGGCATTAAGATCTATAGAGATAGATCAAGACGCTTAATTGGACTTTCACAAAGCACATACCTTGACAAAGTTTTGAAGAAGTTCAAAATGGATCAAGCAAAGAAAGGGTTCTTGCCTGTACTACAAGGTGTGAGATTGAGTAAGACTCAATGCCCGACCACTGCAGAAGATAGAGAGAAGATGAAAGATGTTCCCTATGCTTCAGCCATAGGCTCTATCATGTATGCAATGCTGTGTACCAGACCTGATGTGTGCCTTGCTATAAGTTTAGCAGGGAGGTACCAAAGTAATCCAGGAGTGGATCACTGGACAGCGGTCAAGAACATCCTGAAATACCTGAAAAGGACTAAGGATATGTTTCTCGTTTATGGAGGTGACAAAGAGCTCATCGTAAGTGGTTACGTTGATGCAAGCTTTGACACTGATCCGGACGATTCTAAATCGCAAACCAGATACGTATTTACATTGAACGGTGGAGCTGTCAGTTGGTGCAGTTCTAAGCAAAGTGTCGTGGCGGGATCTACGTGTGAAGCGGAGTACATAGCTGCTTCGGAAGCAGCAAATGAAGGAGTTCATATCCGATCTAGGTGTCATACCTAGTGCATCGGGGCCAATGAAAATCTTTTGTGACAATACTGGTGCAATTGCCTTAGCAAAGGGATCCAGATTTCACAAGAGAGCCAAGCACATCAAAAGAGGCTTCAATTCCATCCGGGATTTAGTCCAGGTGGGAGACATAGAAATTTGCAAGATACATACGGATCTGAATGTTGCAAACCCGTTGACTAAGCCTCTTCCATGAGCAAAACATGATCAGCACCAAGACTCCATGGGTGTAAGAATCATTACTGTGTAATCTAGATTATTGACTCTAGTGCAAGTGGGAGACTGAAGGAAATATGCCCTAGAGGCAATAATAAAGTATTATTTATTTCCTTATATCATGATAAATGTTTATTATTCATGCTAGAATTGTATTAACCGGAAACATAATACATGTGTGAATACATAGACAAACAGTGTGTCACTAGTATGCCTCTACTTGACTAGCTCGTTAATCAAAGATGGTTATGTTTCCTAGCCATAGACATGAGTTGTCATTTGATTAACGGGATCACCTCATTAGGAGAATGACGTGATTGACTTGACCCATTCCGTTAGCTTAGCACCCGATCGTTTAGTATGTTGCTATTGCTTTCTTCATGACTTATACATGTTCCTATGACTATGAGATTATGCAACTCCCGTTTATCGGAGGAACACTTTGTGTGCTACCAAACGTCACAACGTAAATGGGTGATTATAAAGGTGCTCTACAGGTGTCTCCAAAGGTACTTGTTGGGTTGGCGTATTTCGAGATTAGGATTTGTCACTCCGATTGTCGGAGAGGTATCTCTGGGCCCACTCAGTAATGCACATCACTATAAGCCTTGCAAGCATTGTGACTAATGAGTTAGTTGCGGGATGATGTATTACGGAACGAGTAAAGAGACTTGCCGGTAACGAGATTGAACTAGGTATCGAGATACCGACGATCGAATCTCGGGCAAGTAACATACCGATGACAAAGGGAACAATGTATGTTGTTATGCGGTCTGACCGATAAAGATCTTCGTAGAATATGTGGGAACCAATATGAGCATCCAGGTTCCGCTATTGGTTATTGACCGGAGAGGTGTCTCGGTCATGTCTACATAGTTCTCGAACCCGTAGGGTCCGCACGCTTAAAGTTACGATGACAGTTATATTATGAGTTTATATGTTTTGATGTACCGAAGGTTGTTCGGAGTCCTGGATGTGATCACGGACATGACGAGGAGTCTCGAAATGGTCGAGACATAAAGATTGATATATTGGACGACTATATTCGAACACCGGAAGTGTTCCGGAGAAGTTTCGGATAAAACCGGAGTGCTGGAGGGGTTACCGGAACCCCCCGGGGAAGTATTGGGCCTTAGTGGGCCTTGAGGGGAGAGAGAGGGCAGCAGCCAGGAGGTGGCGCGCCCCCTCCCATGAGGAGTCCGAATTGGACTAGGGGAGGGGGCGCAGCCCCTCTTTCCCTCTCCCTCTCCCTCTCTTTCCTTCCCCCCTCTCTTCCTAGTTGGACTAGGAAAGGGGAGTCCTACTCCTACTAGGAGGAGGACTCCCCCCTCTCCTTGGCGCGCCCAAAGGCAGCCGGTCTCCCCCTTGCTCCTTTATATACGGGGGCAGGGGGGCACCTCTAGACACACTTGATATACGATATTTTAGCCGTGTGCGGTGCCCCCTCCACCATATTACACCTCGATAATACCGTTGCGGAGCTTAGGCGAAGCCCTGCATCGGTGGAACATCATCATCGTCACCACGCCGTCGTGCTGACGAAACTCTCCCTCAACACTCGGCTGGATCGGAGTTCGAGGGACATCATCGAGCTGAACGTGTGCTGAACTCGGAGGTGCCGTGCGTTCGGTACTTGATCGGTCGGATCATGAAGACGTACGACTACATCAACCGCGTTATGATAACGCTTCCGCTGTCGGTCTACGAGGGTACGTGGACAACACTCTCCCCTCTCATTGCTATGCATCACCATGATCTTGCGTGTGCGTAGGAATTTTTTTGAAATTACTACGTTCCCCAACACCCACAAGTATAGGGGATCTAGCGTAGTCCTTTCGATAAGTAAGAGTGTCGAACCCAACGAGGAGCAGAAGGAAATGATAAGCGGTTTTCAGCAAGGTATTCTCTACAAGCACTGAAATTATAGGTAACAGATAGTTTTGTGGTAAGATAATTTGTAACGAGCAACAAGTAACAAAAGTAAATAAAGTGCAGCAAGGTGGCCCTATCCTTTTTGTAGCAAAGGACAAGCCTGGACAAACTCTTATATAGAGAAAAGCGCTCCCGAGGACACATGGGAATTATCGTCAAGCTAGTTTTCATCACGTTCATATGATTCGCATTCAGTACTTTGATAATTTGATATGTGGGTGGACCGGTGCTTGGGTGCTGTCCTTACTTGGACAAGCATCCCACTTATGATTAACTCCTATTGCAAGCATCCGCAACTACAAAACAAGTATTAAGGTAAACCTAACCATAGCATGAAACATATGGATCCAAATCAGCCCCTTACGAAGCAACGCATAAACTAGGGTTTAAGCTTCGGTCACTCTAGCAAGCCATCATCTACTTATTACTTCCCAATGCCTTCCTCTAGGCCCAAATAATGGTGAAGTGTCATGTAGTCGACGTTCACATAACACCACTAGAGGAGAGACAACATACATCTCATCAAACTATCGAACGAATACCAAATTCACATGACTACTAATAGAAAGACTTCTCCCATGTCCTCAGGAACAAACGTAACTACTCACAAAGCATATTCATGTTCATAATCAGAGGAGTATTAATATGCATAAAGGATCTGAACATATGATCTTCCACCAAATAAACCAACTAGCATCAACTACAAGGAGTAATCAACACTACTAGCAACCTACAGGTACCAATCTCAGACTTAGAGACAAGAATTGGATACAAGAGATGAACTAGGGTTTGAGAGGAGATGGTGCTGGTGAAGATGTTGATGGAGATTGGCCCTCTCCTGATGAGAGGAGTGTTGGTGATGACGATGGCGATGATTTCCCCCTCCCGGAGGGAAGTGTCCCCGGCAGAACAGCTCCGCCAGAGCCCTAGATTGGTTCCGCCAAGGTTCCGCCTCGTGGCGGCGGAGTCTCGTCCCGAAAGCTTGCTTATGATTTTTCTTCGGATGAAAGACTTCATATAGCAGAAGATGGCCACCGGAGGGCCACCAGGTGGCCCACGAGGCAGGGGGCGCTCCGAGGGGGGTAGGGCGCGCCCCCACCCTCGTGCCCAGGGTGTCGGTCCCCTCTGGTATTTCTTCCGCTCAATATTTTTGATTATTTCCAAAAAATAACTTCCGTGGTGTTTCAGGACTTTTGGAGTTGTGCAGAATAGGTCTCTAATATTTGTTCCTTTTCCAGCCCAGAATTCCAGCTGTCGGCATTCTCCCTCTTTATGTAAACCTTGTAAAATAAGAGAGAATAGGCATAAGTATTGTGACATAATGTGTAATAACAGCCCATAATGCAATAAATATCGATATAAAATCATGATGCAAAATGGACGTATCAATCTCCATCTCCAAAGCACCGTCATGATTTCCATCGTCATCGGCTTGACACCTTCATCTCCATTGTAGCGTCGTGGTCGTCTTGCCAACTATTGCTAACGCATAGTGATAAAGTAAAGCAATTACATGGTGCATTTCATACAATAAAGAGACAACCATAAGGCTCCTGCCGGTTGCCAGTGACTTTTACAAAACATGATCATCTCGTACAATAACGTATATCACATCATGTCTTGACCATATCACATCACAACATGCCCTGCAAAAACAAGTTAGACGTCCTCTACTTTCTTGTTGCAAGTGTTACGTGGCTGCTACGGGCTTCTACCAAGAACCGTTCTTACCTACGCATCAAAACCACAATGGTGTTTCGTCAAGTTTGCTTTTTAACCTTCAACAAGGACCGGCCGCATTCAAATTCGATTCAACTAAAGTTGCAGAAACAGACACCCGCCAGCCACCTTTATGCAAAACTAGTTGCATGTTTGTCGGTGGAACCTGTCTCATGAACGTGGTCATGTAAGGTTGGTTCGGGCCGCTTCATCCAGCAATACCGCCAAATCAAAATAAGACATTAGTGGTATGCAGTATGACTATCGCCGCCCACAACTCTTTGTGTTCTACTCGTGCATATCATCTACGCATAGACCTGGCTCCGATGCAACTGTTGGGAAATGTAGCATGCAATTTCAAAAATTTCCTACACTCACGCAAGATCTATCTAGGAGATGCATAGAAACAAGAGGGGGAGAGTGTGCCTACGTACCCTCGTAGACCGAAAGCGGAAGCGTTTGACAATGCAGTTGATGTAGTCGAACTTCTTCTCGTTTCGACCGAGCAAGCACCGAACGTAACGACACCTCCGAGTTCTGCACACGTTCAGCTCGATGACGTCCCTCGAACTCTTGATCCAGCAAAGTATCTATGGAGAGTTCCGTCAGCACGCCGGCGTGGTGACGGTGATGATGAAGTGATCCGCGCAGGGCTTCGCCTAAGCACTACGAATATATGACTGGAGGCGTAAACTGTGGAGGGGGGCGCCGCACACGGCTAAAAATTGTTGGTGTGTGTTCTAGCAGTGCCCCCCTTCATCTATATAGGTTGGAGGGGAGGAGAGGCAGCCAAGGGGGCTCCCCAAGTAGGAGGAATCCTACTTGGGCGCCTCCCAACTCAGCCTCCCCTTCCATATTCATCCGGAGGGGGAAGGAAGGAGGAGGGAGGAGAGAAGGAAGGGGGGGGGGGCGAATTGCTCCCCTTCCTTTCTCTATTCCCCTCTTTCCTTCCCCCTTATTTTGGCCTACATGGGGTGCACCAGACCCCTAGGGGCTGGTCTGTCCCCTTCTTGGCCCATTAGGCCCATGTAGTTGCTGGGGGGATGCCCGGAACCCCTTCCGGTGACCCGATATGTACCCGGTACCCCCGGAACACTTCCGGTGTCCGAATATCATCATCCAATATATGAATCTTTACCTCTCGACCATTTCGAGAATCCTCGTCATGTCCGTGATCTCATCCAGGACTCCGAACAACATTCGGTCACCAACACATAACTCATATAATACAAAATCGTCATCGAACGTTAAGCGTGCGGACCCTACGGGTTCGTGAACTATGTAGACATGACCGAGACACCTCTCTGTTCAATAACCAACAGCGGAACCTGGATGCTCATATTGGTTCCCACATATTCTATGAAGATCTTTATCGGTCGTTCCATAATGACAACATACGTTATTCCCTTTGTCATCGGTATGTTACTTGCCCGAGATTCGATCGTCGGTATCTTCATACCTAGTTCAATCTCGTTACCGGCAAGTCTCTTTACTCGTTCCATAATACATCATCCCGCAACTAACTCATTAGTCACATTGCTTGCAAGGCTTATTAGGATGTGCATTACCGAGAGGGCCCAAAGATACCTCTCCGATACTCGGAGTGACAAGTCCTAATCTCGATCTATGCCAACTCAACAAACACCTTCGGAGATACCTGTAGAGCATATTTATAATCACCCAGTTACGTTGTGATGTTTGATAGCACACAAGGTATTCCTCCGGTATCCGGGAGTTGCATAATCTCATAGTCAAAGGAATATGTATATGACATGAAGAAAGCAATAACAATAAAACTGAGTGATCATTATGCTAAGCTAATGGATGGGTCTTGTCCATCACATCATTCTCCTAATGATGTGATCCCATTAATCAAATGACAACACATGTCTATGGTCAGGAAACATAACCATCTTTGATTAATGAGCTAGTCTAGTAGAGGCTTACTAGGGACACAGTGTTTTGTCTATGTATCCACACATGTATCAAGTTTCCGGTTAATACAATTCTAGCATGAATAATAAACATTTATCATGATATAAGGAAATATAAAATAACAACTTTATTATTGCCTCTAGGGCATATTTCCTTCACCAGCTTCCTCTTCTGCTCCTCCTGCTGCTTCTTTCTCGCACGGCTTCTGTAGTCGGTGTTCCAGTCTGCAAACCCCTCAAACCACGGAACAACGCCTTTGCCTCGTGTTCTTCCTGGGTGTTCAGGATTCTTCAAGGCGCGCGTAAGGTCGTCGTTCTCTCTGTTGGGCGTGAACACCCCCGTTCGAGCCACTTCTATTGCAACAAGTAATCTTTCATCGGCTCCTTTAGACATGCCCGCTCCAAAACCTCGCCTGTCTTTGGGTCTACCTTCCCCCATGCGCATAGAACCAAGTCCTGCACCTGGGGGGCCAGCTCAATGTAACCGGAGTGACCCCTGCATCCATCATCTCTTGCTCAGCGAGATCCCACTTAGTCCGGGCCACCTCGTAGCCACCTGGCCCCAGCTTATGGTGCCACTGCATTTTCGCAGCATTAATCTTGTTTTTTCTCGACCATTCGTGAGCTACTTCCGATTCCTTGAAGTTCATGAAAGCGTCCCAGTGATCTCTTGCTTTCCCCAGTGTTCCCTTGAGTTTTGGAGTTTGCTTTCCTGCATTGACGTACGCGGCCCATATATTTTTCTTGTGGTTGTTGAATGCTATCGCCATCTTCTTAAGAGCACTATTCTTGACTTTCTCCAGTTTTGCATCTCTAAAATGATCTGGTAGGGTAAAATGTGACATGAGCGATTCCCAAAGCAGATCTTTTGCTCTTTGGTCGAAAAAAGTAACATCGGGATCTTCCTTTGCTGCCTTTTTCCATTCTTGAACGGAGATCGGGATTTGGTCCCTGACAATAACTCCGCATTGACGAATGAACTTCTTCGCATTCTTCTTAGGTTCATCAGGTTCGCCATTAGGTTTGATGGCATCGATGTTGTACTTTACGCCAGCCGACAATATTTTGGCCAGGCCTCGAACTGCCCTGCTGCTTGTAGAAGATTTTCTCGATCCGGAGGGCTAAAAGAAGAAAGATCGATTTGTTAATATATATACAATTCAGTTAAAACATGTGATGATCACAAGATGCCTTATATAAATATACCTCACCGGTCTTTGTTATTTGAAGAACAACATTTCCTTCTTCATCATTGTTCTTGACTTCATCTATTCGTTCGTCTTCATCGAATATCATACCCTCACCTGTATTGTTCAGATATTGCGAGCCATCATCTTCTTCATTCCCATCTGGTCTTGGGGAGCGTATGATCTCGGACAGGACCTCTTCTCCTTCTCTACCGGTATTGTGCATAGCTTTTATTTAATTAATCTAGAAGAAAGATAAAACAATTTAGTATTCAAATTAGAATGCATGCATGCAATCAATAAGGAAAAACTAAATCATAGTATATAATATACATCTCGAATAATCCAGATAATATGCATCATCGAAAATAATCTCGAATACATCATCTCGAATATAATCTCAAATACATCTCGAGTATTATCACTAATACATCTCGAATATTATCATATATATAACAAAACTAGCTAATACAGATCGAATATTATCGAAGAATCTAGTTCACTCGCGGTTCCTGAGGCGCGGGCGGTGGACACCCAAAGAGAAGGAACTATCATAGGATCATAGCTTGGGTGAGATCCCTGAAGAACCTGCCAGGTATTGGAGAACCTGATGTCCAACACATCCATGTAGCGACGGACGTGCTCGTCCTCCTCCCTGACACGGCGACGTACCACCTCCGGCGGGGCCGGCTACCTCCGCACCGAAAGTGGCCCACGCGAACGCCACCAAAGGAGCTCCGGGTCGACGACGGGACCCGGGGCCGGGTTCCTCGCCAAGCTGCGCGCCCCTGAAGGTAGCACCTCCCAGTGCCATCCCGGCGGAGCCCAGTCCCGGACATATCGCCTCTGAAGCAGGACGTCATCACGAACGAGTCGACGGTGAGGATGCGGGCCGGGCATCGTTGACGTTGAGAACAAATTCTTATGAAAAAAATTCCTATATATGCAATGCCATTTTATTATGAAATTTTGAGCAAAAGATCCTCTTTTCAATTATAATGTCCAATTCCTAGGTTATAACTACCCTAATAATATTCCTTTCTCAAAAAATTCCGAAACTTTTCCCACTTATAGTCCTTCTAACAAATATATATATATGGTCAACTTTTTCCTATATATGCAACTTTTTTATATGCAATTTTTTTCTATACTATGATATACAACATTATATAAAATTAAAAAATAGAAAAAGAAACACTAATTAAGCATACTTCTATACATACATTAAAAAACAAAAAAACATTATATAAAAAATTCTATACTAATTAAACAATAATTTTATCCATCTAACATGCATTCATGTACACAAAAAAATTACATACTACACTAATTCATCTACACAAAAAACCTAACAAATATATATATGGTCAACTTTTTCCTATGAACTTTTTTATATGCAATTTTTTTTCTATACTATGATATACAACATTATATAAAATTAAAAAACAGAAAAATAAACACTAATTAAGCATACTTCTGTACATCCATTAAAAACAAAAAAACAACATTATATAAAAAAATCTATACTAATTAAACACTAATTATATCAATCTAACATGCATTCATGTACACAAAAAAACTACACTAATTCATCTACACAAAACCCTATCATTTCTATTCTTCCATTTATTAGAAATCACCGGAGATCGAGGGGTGGCGAGCTCACAGTGGGGTGAGGCGACGACGAGGCGGCTTGATCAGGGAGGAGGCGCAGGCGGCGTCGACGGGGCTCAGCCGGGGGAGGAGGCGCGGGCGGCGTCGACAGGGAAGAGGCGCGGGCGGCGGCGCGTCGCGTGGGAAGGAGGCCGGACGCGAGTTCCGGTGTCAGGGTAGGCGAGACGGTGTCGGGGCAGGCCACGACGGCAGCCTGGCGGCGTCCTCTGTGTCGTAGTGGTCGCGCGGCGTCTAGAAGAAGCGGAGAGAGATGTGAAAAATTTCAACTGCTCTATATATATGCGCCCCCTTTAGTCCCGGTTGGGGCCACCAATCGGGACTAAAGGTCACTTTTGGCCAGTCGAAGCGGCGGGAAGCGCAGGCCTTTAGTCGCAGTTGGTGGCTCCAACTGCGACTAAAGGGGGGCCTTTAGTCGCAGTTGGAGCCACCAACCGCGACTAAAGGTCATGTGCTGCTAGGCGAGGGGCACGGTGGATGTTTAGTCCCACCTCACTAGTTGAGAGGAGCCAACACCTGTTTATAAGCTCCGGCGCAGCCTCTCCATCGAGCTCCTCTGTAATGCAGGCCTTCTGGGCCTACCGCACCCGCGCTGGCCTGTTGGGCCTACTGGGCCTTGCGGGCCTGCAACCTAGCCCAACTAGAGGTTGGGTTTGTAGTCGTATGCAGGCCATGGTGGCCCAGTAGGCGGGCTTTTTTTAATTTAATTATTTTTCATTTTTTTTGTTTTCTGCTTTGTCTATTTTCTTTTGTTTCTGAGTTGTTTTTGCTTAATTTAGAGTTTCTTTGTGAATATGTTTGCTTTAGGTAAAAAAATATATATAAACTTTGTCTTAGTGTCAGTAGTTTTCAAATTTGAATAGTTTAAATTTGAATTATTTGAAATTTGTGTGAATCACTAGTTTGTGAATAACTTTACTTTAAAAATAGATTTTTTAGTGATTCTTTTTATGCTATTTAATATTAGTGTGTTTTATCATTATATTCAATTTGGTAATTCTTAGGTTATTTAAAATAATTAAATGCCTTTGTAACAGACGAGTTTTCGTCCGAAACCCTGATACTTTGAAAGAGATTGTCCATTTTGTACACGAAGTGCATCTGGTTTTTGCGGTAACCCTCTCAACTTTTTAGCACAAGCTATGTGGGTGAAATGATGATACGATGCCAACTTTCAACCTTTTCAGAGTTCATTTGTAGTTCTTTTCAATTTCAGGGTCATTTTGCTCAAAAAAATCAGTAAATGCATGAAAAATAGTAAATGAAGTCAGAAAGGGTTGATAATTGATGACGTTTCTTGAAATGGTGCATACTCAACGCACAAAAAGTATAGAGTTGAAATAAGTTTAAAAAATGAAATGCCTTTATAACAGACGAGTTTTCGTGCGAAACCCTGATACTTCGAAAGAGATTGTCCATTTTGTACACGAAGTGCATCCAGTTTTTGCTGTAACCCTTTCAACTTTTTAGCACATGCTATGTGGGTGAAATGATGATACCATGCCAACTTTCAACCTTTTTAGAGTTCATTTGTGGTTCTTCTCAATTTCAGGGTCATTTAGCTAAAAAAAACAGCAAATGCATGAAAAATAGCAAATGAAGTCAGAAAAGGTTGAAAATTGATGATGCGGCTTCGAATGGTGCATACTGAACACACAAAAAGTCTGGAGTTGAAATAAGTTTAAAAAAATGAAATGCCTTTGTAACAGATGAATTTTCGTCCAAAACCGTGATACTTCAAAAGAGATTGTCCATTTTGTACACGAAGTGTATCCAATTTTTGTCGTAACCCTCTCAACTTTTTAGCACATGCTATGTGGGTGAAATGATGATACCATGCGAACTTTCAACCTTTTCAGAGTTCATTTGTAGTTCTTTTCAATTTCAGGGTCATTTAGCTCAAAAAATCAGTAAATGCATGAAAAATAGCAAATAAAGTCAGAAAGGGTTGAACATTTGTTTGTACATAATATTTATTCAAGTTTAAAATGGGAAACACATAAGTACCCTAACTATTACAAAGATTCCCTCCAGTTTGTTCGAAGTGGCACTTTCCAGATATATAAGTCCGGAAGCTCACTAGAGAAGAAAGTGATGACAGTGAAGTCGGTCACATCCTAGAGTGGGATCTTTGGCTATAAAACTTTTTCTTTGCGTGTGTCCCTTTGCGCCGTAACCATGGACAATCTTAATCATTTAAGTGGATGCTCGGGTCAATACTCACTGTGAAGGGAGCAATTTCATGAAACTTTTCATAATCTTCTGACATGTCTGTCTTGTCCTCCACTCCCACGGTGTTTCTTTTCCATGAAAGAACTATGTGGCACTTTGGCTCATTGTATTATGTATTCGCTTCCTTATCTTTTATTTTTCTCGGCTTGGTAGGCATGTCCTTCACATAGAAACCTGCGCCACATCATTGGCTAGGACGAATGGTTCGTCTGCGTACATAAGATTGTTGAGATCCACTGTTGTCGTTCCGTACTGCGGGTCTTCCATTACCTCGCCTCCTGTTAGATTGACCAATTTGCACCGAAACAAAGGGATGACCTTCAAATCACGTCCATAGTCAAGTTCCCATATCTCCTCTATGTAACCATAATATGTGTCCTTTGGCCTATTGGTTTGTTGCATCAAAGCAGATACCACTGTTTTGGTTGGTGCTCTTTTTATCTTGGGCGATCATGTAAAATGTATTCCCATTTATCTCGTACCCTTTGAAAGTCAATATATTCAAAGATGGTAACTTGGACAGCAAGTACAACTCATCTTCAGCAGCGTTGTCATGCATGAGACGTGTCTGCAACCAACCGGCGAAAGTCCCCGTTTGTTCACGTGTAATCCAGTCATCAGACTGCTCCGGGTGTTTGGAACATAGAATATTCTTGTGTTCCTCAATATACGGAGCCACCAAGGAGGAATTTTGTAGAACTGTGTAGTGTGCTTGAGTGAGAGAATGCCCATCCATACATATTATTGCTTTCGGTCCTAGCGTGCCTTTTCCACCCAGTCTGCCCTCACGCCGCAATTCAGGAACACCAATCGGCTTAAGGTCAGGAATAAAGTCAACACAAAACTCAATGACCTCCTCATTTTCACGGCCCTTGGAGATGCTTCCTTCTGGCCTAGCACAGTTATGAACATATTTCTTTAAGACTCCCATGAACCTCTCAAAGGGGAACATATTGTGTAGAAATACAGGACCCAAAACGGCAATCTCTTTGACTAGGTGAACTAGGACGTGCGTCATGATATTGAAGAAGGACGATGGGAACACCAACTCGAAACTGACAAGACATTGCACCAAATCATTCTCTAACCTTGGTATGATTTCTGGATCGATTACCTTCTGAGAGATTGCATTGAGGAATGCACATAGCTTCACAATGGCTAATCGAACGTTATCCGGTAGAAGCCCCCTCAATGCAACTGGAAGTAGTTGCGTCATAATCACGTGGCAGTCATGAGACTTTAGGTTTTGGAACTTTTTTCTCTACCATATTTATTATTCCCTTTATATTCGACGAGAAGCCAAACGGGACCTTCATACTGAGCAAGCATTCAAAGAAGATTTCCTTCTCTTCTTTGGTAAGAGCGTAGCTGGCACGACCCTGATGTATGCCGTCTTTTCCGTGCATACGTTGCTGGTCCTTCCGTGCCTCCGGTGTATCTTTTGTCTTACCATACACGCCCAAGAAGCCTAGCAGGTTCACGCAAAGATTCTTCTTCACGTGCATCACGTCGATTGCAGAGGGGACCTCTAGGTCTTTCCAATAGGGTAGGTCCCAAAATATAGATCTCTTCTTCCACATGGGTGCGCATCTGTCAGCGTCATTCGAAACAGATTTTCTGCCAGGACCCTTCCAAAGGTTACTTTTAAATCCTTGACCATATCAAGTACATCATCACCATACGGTGGCGAGGCTTCTTCCGGTGATCTGCCTCACCTTTGAAATGCTTGCCTTTCTTCTTACGGGATGGCTGCTCGGAAGAAATCAATAATGTCCCAGGTACACATTCATCTTACAATTATCCAAATATATACTGTCGGTATCATCTCAATAGTGCGTGCATGCACAGTATCCCTTGTTTGTCTGTCCTGAAAGGTTACTAAGAGCAGGCCAATCATTGATGGTCACAAACAACAACGCATGTAGGTCAAATTCCTCCTGACTGTGCTCATCCCACGCACGTACACCTTTTTCATTCCATAGTTGTAAGAGTTCTTCAACTAATGGCCTTAGGTACACATCAATGTCGTTGCCGGGTTGCTTAGGGCCTTGGATGAGCACTGGCATCATGATGAACTTCCACTTCATGCACAACCAAGGAGGAAGGTTATACATACATAGAGTCACAGGCCAGGTGCTATGATTGCAGCTCTGCTCCCCAAAAGGATTAATGCCATCTTCACTGCTTAGACCAAACCATACGTTCCTTGCGTCATCTACAAAGTCCCCCCACTTTCCCTCGATTTTCTCCAATGCGACCCGTCAGCGAGGACTCTTGATACGTCTCTAACGTATCTATAATTTATGAAGTATTCATTGAAGGAAATATTCCCTAGAGGCAATAATAAAGTTGTTATTTACATTTCCTTATATCATGATAAATGTTTATTATCCATGCTAGAATTTTATTAACCGGAAACTTGATACATGTGTGGATACATAGACAAAACACCGTGTCCCTAGTAAGCCTCTACTAGACTAGCTCGTTAATCAAAGATGGTTAAGTTTCCTAGCCATAGACATGTGTTGTCATTTGATGAACGGGATCACATCATTAGGAGAATGATGTGATGGACAAGACCCATCCGTTAGCTTAGCATAATGATCGTTAAGTTTTATTGCTATTGCTTTCTTCATGACTTATACATATTCCTTTGACTATGAGATTATGCAGCTCCCGAATACCAGAGGAACACCTTGTGTGCTATCAAACATCACAACATAACTGGGTGATTATAAAGATGTTCTACAGGTGTCTCCGAAGGTGTTTGTTGGGTTGGTATAGATCAAGATTAGGATTTGTCACTCCGAGTATCGGAGAGGTATCTCTGGGCCCTCTCGGTAATGCACATCACTATAAGCCTTGCAAGCAATATGAATAATGAGTTAGTTGCGGGATGATGCATTACGGAACGAGTAAAGAGACTTGCCGGTAATGAGATTGAACTAGGTATGGTGATACCAACGATCGAATCTCGGGCAAGTAACATAACGATGACAGAGGGAATGATGTATGTTGGTATGCGGTTTGACTGATAAAGATCTTCGTCGAATATGCAGGAGCCAATATGAGCATCCAGGTTCCGCTATTAGTTATTGATCGGAGATGTGTCTCGGTCATGTCTACATAGTTCTCGAACCCGTAGGGTCCGCATGCTTAACGTTCGATGACGATTTGTATTATGAGTTATGTGATTTGATAATCGGAGTTTGTTCGAAGTCCCGGATGAGATCACGGACATGACGAGGAGTCTCGAAATGGTTGATAGGTAAAGATTCATATATTGGAAGGTTATATTCGGACATCGGAATGGTTCCGAGTGGTTCGGGTATTTTTCCGGAGTACCGAGGGGTTGCCGGAACCCCCGGGGAAGTTGATGGGCCTTAGTGGGCTTTAGTGGAGAGAGGGAATAAGGGCCACGAGGTGGCGCGCGCCTCCCCCCTGCCCAAACCGAATTGGACAAGGGGTAGGGGCGCGACCCCCTCCTTCCTTCTCCTTCTCCCCTCCTTCCTTTCCCTCTGGTGGAAGAAAGGAACGGGAGGGCGGGTGATACGTCTCCAATGTATCTATAATTTTTGATTGTTCCATGCTATTATATTATCAATCTTGGATGTTTTATAATCATTTTATATCATTTTTTGGTACTAACCTATTGACATAGTGCCAAGTGCCAGTTGTTGTTTTCTACATGTTTTTTACATCGCAGGAAATCAATATCAGACGGAGTCCAAATGCCACGAAACTTTACGGAGATTTTTTATGGACCAGAGGACATGTAATGGGCCCTGGCTGCGCCTGGGGGGGGGGGGTGAAAACCCACAAGTATAGGGGATCGCAACAATTTTCGAGGGTAGAGTATTCAACCCAAATTTATTGATTCGACACAAGGGGAGCCAAAGAATATTCTCAAGTATTAGCAGTTGAGTTGTCAATTCAACCGCACCTGAAAGACTTAATATCTGCAGCAAAGTATTTAGTAGCAAAGTAGTATGGAAGTAACGGTAACGGTGGCAAAAGTAATAGTAGCAGTTTTTGTAGCAATCGTAACAGTGGCAACGGAAAAGTAACTAAGCAAAGATCAATATGTGAAAAGCTCGTAGGCAATGGATCAATGATGGATAATTATGTCGGATGCGATTCCTCATGCAACAGTTATAACATAGGGTGACACAGGACTAGCTCCAGTTCATCAATGTAATGTAGGCATGTATTCCGAATATAGTCATACGTGCTTATGGAAAAGAACTTGCATGACATCTTTTGTACTACAGATGCTGCCATTTTATTACCATTTGCTATTTTTGGTGGATGTTAACCCTGTTGTAGTGAACATTGGCTTTCCTCGTACTTACACAGGGCTACAATGGGTGATGCTGTTGTTTGCCATCGAGGTTAGATGCATCCCATGTCTTATACACCATCTATTCCTAAATATAAGTATTTTTAGAGATTCCAATATAGACTACATAAGGAGCAAAATGAGTGAATCTAGATTCTAATCTAAACCATATCTATAATTCTATATACATCCGTATGTAGTTCATATTGAAATCTCAAAAAAATACTTGTACTTAGGAACATAGGTAGTTGTATTTTACATCATTTGTGCAATCTCAGTTTAGCTTCTAACATTTACTGGTTGCTTGTAGGTACATACATGAGGGGTACCGATCCATGCTTCGATCCCTTTTGCGTATGGGGCAATGAGATATTCATGAACAAGCGTCAAGTGAGGAAACTAAGAAAGATTGTTAGGCGAAAGAAACGGATGATTGGAATTAAGCTCTTTATTTACACTTTGTCAAAGACAATAGTGAACTTTAGGATGGTACGTAATGTGTTGCCTTTTCCCCCTGCCCACAACAAGTTACTCTATTAGACCTCAGTATCTGATATTTTTCTCTTTTCAGTGGTTTCCGAAGCTATTTACTGATGATTACCTTGCAAACTACATGACCGGAGTGGAGGCAACTAAGGTTAAAGTATATAATTCATGCTACCATGATAATGCTCTAGAAGTCTTCCTGAAGGCGGTGAAGGATGGGCGGGCGATCATCACAAGGGGTTGGAAAAAAGTGGTTCGTGCCTATGGCATGCAGGAAGGCACATTGTGGGCATTCCGCTTCTTCAACACCGTCGACAGTCAAAATGATTTACACTTGTCTCTTCACCTTTACCGCCTTTAAATACTGCGGTTCATCATAGTTAATTTCTGCCTAATCCTGTAATTACTGAACATATTGTACTGGCAATTTTATTTATGGATTCGTTGTTGAACCATTGTGCTGAGAATTTGAATTGCATGTTTCGTATTTCAAAATTTCCAATTAGAATAATAAATTACAGACAAAAATAAAAATAGAACAGACGGTCATGGACCTTTGCAAACGGTTCTAGCAGTAAAAGCGCTTGCGATGGATAGCCCAATGCCACACAGTTTTCTACATCAAATCGTGTGTGATGTAGTTAATGAAAGCAAATAGTTAACCAAGGCAGAGTGTGTGTGATAGTTACACCTTTCACACATGAGCGTATACATAAAACCGTGTGGGATGTACATCCGAACGGAAACGTTTTCCCTGGATTGACTGTGTGGGATGTACATAAGAACGGAAGCGTATTCCTTGGATTGACTGTGTGTGATATACATACGAACGGAAATGTTTTTCTGGGATTCACCGTGTGGGATGTACATACCTACGGAAATGATTTCTGGGATTCACCGTGTGGGTTGCATATACCTACGGAAATGATTTCTTGGATTCACCGTGTGGGATGTACATACCTATGGAAATGATTGGGTTTCGATGCCTCGCCCGATCGCACACGGCCCCAGCCTAGGTCCCAGGAGGGCCTATCCCCGACGATTTCTGGGTCGTGTGGGAAGGACACCCTATCGCACACACTCACTTGGCGACGGTTCCAAATGTCGTCGCGGAAAGGGGTTTTAAACCGTTTGTTTAGGACCGACGCGCACCAGTGATCATCACCAACTCCATTATTTATATATAATATAAGAGTAGAGATACTAGCAAGATGCCCGTGCAGTGCACGGAACATCAAAATGCATTTTTTTATAGAACACCTGTTGTGATTGACCCATGCAAGAGTAATCCCATGTGTAAAAAATAATGATATCTCGAGAAATTTATCGGAAAAATGGTATCTCGAGAACTTCATCGAAAAAATGATATCTCGAGAAAGATGAGAGATAATGTGAGGAGGAGTGGGGCGTGGTGGTGACTGGTGGTCGGACTGGGCGGAGGCATGGGGATGGACGGCGCCGGCAGGCGGCCACCATGCCAGATTCTTCTTCCTCTTCTTCCTCTTCTTCTTCTTCTTCTTCTTCTTCTTCTTCCTCTTCTTCCTCTTCTTCCTCTTCTTCCTCTTCCTCTTCTTCTTCTTCTTCTTCTTCTTCTTCTTCTTCTTCTTCTTCTTCTTCTTCTTCTTCTTCTTCTTCTTCTTCTTCTTCTTCTTCTTCTTCTTCTTCTTCTTCTTCTTCTTCTTCTTCTTCTTCTTCTTCTTCTTCTTCTTCTTCTTCTTCTTCTTCTTCTTCTTCTTCTTCTTCTTCTTCTTCTTCTTCTTCTTCTTCTTCTTCCTCTTCTTCCTCTTCTTCCTCTTCTTCCTCTTCCTCTTCTTCTTCTTCTTCTTCTTCTTCTTCTTCTTCTTCTTCTTCTTCTTCTTCTTCTTCTTCTTCTTCTTCTTCTTCTTCTTCTTCTTCTTCTTCTTCTTCTTCTTCTTCTTCTTCTTCTTCTTCTTCTTCTTCTTCTTCTTCTTCTTCTTCTTCTTCTTCTTCTTCTTCTTCTTCTTCTTCTTCTTCTTCTTCTTCTTCTTCTTCTTCTTCTTCGTCTTCCTCTTCTTCTTCTTCCTCTTCCTCGTCTTCCTCGTCTTCTTCCTCGTCTTCTTCCTCGTCTTCTTCCTCGTCTTCTTCTTCTTCCTCGTCTTATTCTTCTGCTTCTTCTTCTTCTTCTTACCAAGGGAGACGGCTTTGCAACAAGCTCTCTGGACCTTGCAGCTATCTCGAAACTCACACGGGCATCGAGGGCAGCATATTTTATCCGCTCGTACGTCAAGGGATAATTCTCCCATCCAGGCGACCTTAATGCCAGCATCTCGTCACCCTTCTGAAGATTTGTTCCGAGCACAAAATTTGCTACGTCGAATAGGGATGGTGTCGGTTTATCACAATCTTCTACAGGAATCTTTATTTTGGTTTGTACGTCATCGATGCTTTTCAAATCAAGGTTGTACGGCTCCAACTTCTGTTTGTCCCCTGCGATGGCTGCCCCACAGAAGTATATGTCCTCCCGAGACAAGAAATCGTGAAGCTCACCTGGTATGGAGGGCGCGTGTATGATGTGGTACACCAAAACATCATCTTCGAGGCACAACTGAAGGACGGCGGCGCGTTGGATCTTCCCAGTGGCACGCTCCGTGTACTCCGCGTCGAGACCGATGACCTTCATCCCCACCTTTTGGAGGGAGTTGGATACATTGTTGATCCACTTTCGAACAACCCTTGGGTGGTCGGTGACTGTGACAACTATGGTCAACGAGCCTTCGACGAGGACATGTTGGACGCTAAAAACCTACATCTCGATCTCTTTCGCCATTTGGAACCGCTGGACCGGAGGGCTATGGTTTGGAGAATTAGGATTAGATCGCTAGTCTAACTGAAGAAGATGATTATTTAAAGGGGCTTCGGAATTACTCCAGGAGGATGTGAAGAGGTTAAAAAAATGTGAATGCAGTGTGGTTTGGATGCAAATGAAGATGAAGGAGTAGTGAAGAAGCCGAGGAAAATCAGTTCCCGATGGAGAAGTAAATGGGAGAAGTGGCCTGCAGGCAGTTGATTAGACGACTAGGTAGACTAAACGAAAATGCTACATGGGTAGACTAAGGAGTGGTACCTGTCCCTGTACGTGCCCATCCTTCTAGCGCTACATATGTGCCACTGGCTAGTTGAGGTCACTCTTTCGAATCACCGTGGCGAGACATTTTATGATTCCTTTTTATTTCTGCACCCCTCCTGACAGGTGGGACCTATGCAAACGGATAAAAAATGTGTCCCAGCTGGTTCGGATGGATATTGGCGCGTGCGTGGGAGACACAACATTCTCTAGTTAAGGAATATGCGGTTATCCTCAAAAAAGAAAAGTCCTTCTTTGCGCTTTCGCATGCACGAGAATTTGGTTCTGCTCGCAATATGGATGATACCTGGAGGATGAAGTGAACCCAGAGGCATGCTAGCACGAGAGTACTACTCGTGTTCCTACTAGTCCTACTTCTACTACTAGTAGTACAACTATGGTACACTTGATGGTCAAAATACTATTATTCATCCGATCCTCACAGTGAAGTGACAAGACCCTGTGCTCGAGGTGACACCACTCCAGGCGGCGTGTCCAGGTTACCAAAGTCAGCCTCACCTTGTGCACTATGCAGTCACTGTCACCGCCGCTGTATAGCATGCCTCGCCTCATCTCCCTCTCCTCTAGCACCACTCCATCTCCATCTCCAACTCGCTGAAGATCCTGAGGTCACTCTTCATCATCTCACTGTGCCCCCGTGTACCCTCGCCTCGCTCGCCTCCCCCAGTACCACTATTCCCTCGCTAGCCGCTCCAGCACCGAGAGCCTTCTCCCCCGTAAATCAAGCCCCCCAAAACCCCACCTTCCAAACTCCACCATGGCCGAACGCGAACCACGCAGCATCCATATGAGCCGCGATTGGAGAAATCTCCACAGTGACGTCCTCGGCCTCTGTTCTTCGTGTATGGATATGTTGAGCGCCTTGCGGCTGGCTGCATGCTCGAGGGGCATGCACATGTCAAAGCGAGGCCTAAGCTTTTCAAGACACCCTGCTTGCTGCTATCTGGTCTTGCGAGATTTTCTCACCATCATACGGAGGCATACAGGATGCCCCTCGACTTCAATCCGACCTCCATTAGCCGAAACTTCTTTGCAGGTATGTAGTGGGTCGCCGTACATCATTTCCCTTGACTTCTATCCAATCACCATCGCCCGAAACTTCTTGCAGGTATGTACTGGGTCGGCATGAACTCCCACCGGATGGCTGCCGTCAGAGAAGACGGGAAAAAGTTGGTACTTGTTAACTTATAGACCTCCCATGAGATTATCCTTCCTCCATTGGATGATATAGAGTTTTACCGTCGCGGTCCAAGTCATCTAGATTACGTCGTCAGTTGGACGCACCTTGTTTTGCAGAAGATTGTAATCTGCCAAGTGCCCACACGACATGCGGATTACGCAGACTTCAAGCTAATTGCCTTGTTCGACAAGGGACTCGCCTATCTTTCCGTCGGTGCCTTCTTTAGCTGGAGACAGCTCAGATCGCAGTGGATCATCGTCAAAGCTGATACACACTTTTGTGATGCTATTGAACACAATGGCATCATCTACGCGATCGACAAAGCAGATGGCACCACGTATTGCTGGGACGGCGCGTGTAAGTTGTTTCCATCTGATGTTAATGATGACGCCATGACAGTGTTTGAATTTTTTTTGATGATTGACATATCCCTGTTTGAGCAGAATTTGAGTAGAACTACGGCAATGTATTAGAGACGCCGTAAATCAGCTATATTTGGAATGAGTTAATTCATGCAATTGTGACCATGTCATTACAGCCAATTTGTACCCCTGAATAATCAAACGGTTAGGAAGATATTGATATTCTCCTTATTTTATAGTAATCTATATACTACTAAATATGAGTGTGTATCAATGGCCATGTTAGTTTCCTCATTTTCATGATGTAGAAACATGCATCACACTGTTGGTTTCATCTAACCATACATTAGGGAAGTAAACGTGCATATGGAGAACTCTATATTTGGAAGTAGTGAAATCCTGTAATGCTTACCATGTGTACATACCTATGTTCGCCCTTCAGCAATCAATGGCTGGAATGATATGCTCACAAAATTTTTGCCCACAGAACATGAGTATATAACAATGCATGGTCTGTTAGTTTCCTTGAAGAATTTGTTTGTGAGGACAGAACATGATTACATAACATGCATGACATGGTAGTTTCCTGTGAAGAATTGATACTGAGATAACATGAGTATAACCATGCATGGCACATCTATATTTTCAAACCCAGTATACATTTCCCTATATTTTCCTCCCAGTTCCAATAGAGACATATCAATGCTGTTTCTTGCATTATCATATTCATACTCTGAACAATGCTGATCTTACATTAACAATGCCTGTCCTTTTTGATATGATGCAGTGTCCCTACAGTTACTGCCCTCTGTAATCACACCACCCTTGCCAAAAATAGGGAAGCACAATTGGTTCCTCGCTCGATCGAACGACGGCAAAAGACTGATGATCATTCGGACACATGAGCCTGAAAATTTATATTGCAAAAATCCCGCTGTATGCAAGCACTGTGAAATACGTGAGTATTCGGACATTGGCTGTTACGTCTATGAGCAGGATACCAGCTTGTTGGGGCCTTCAGGATTTTTGAGTTGGAGGCAGGTAAACAGCCTTGGTTCACACTCTCTGTTTCTCGGACTCAATTATCCGATTAACCAGGAGATCACCGTTGGCAAGGACCTTGATGGCAGAGAGGCTCTGTTTGCTATGGAAAACTGTGTCTACACGGCGAGCCCTAGGAGTTCGGGAGCAAACTCCCCTGGTTGTCAATGATACAGCCTGCAGCCAAAAGAAGGTGAGAATGACAAAGACATCTGGATTAACTTTGATCCTTGGATGTGTCGAGTCCGATAGGCAGTGATGTGGTTCAAGCCTTCAGGTTGATAGGTAATTGGGCTCTTGCGTCGATAGGGTGGAGTACTGGTGTCTCCGGATCACTGGTGGCTGAATCGTGGCTGCAAATTATGATGGTGTTGGATCATCCCTCTTCGAATGACTTGTTGTCTTTGCTGCTTGTTCTGTATGGGTAGTTCTCTCTTTTGTTATGCATATTCCTTGTCATTTGGTCATCCTCGTCTATGTCACTCTTACTATGTAATAGTTGCCTCTATTTAGAATGTCATTCTCGTCTGGATCACGAGAGTCTGAGCGCTGCAGATGGGTGCATTTTGGTGGTGTAGCAAGACATCTTATGAACTATCAGGTCTTGCTGTTTATGTTAGTAGTAGTCACTAGTCAGTGTTTGAATGTTGTATATATCGTTGTTTTGAACTGTTTATTGTCTCGAACTGCTGGTGGGCTGAATGAGGGCATCACCATTCTCCAGTGTTCAGAGTATATCTCCTTTTTTCAAGTTACTAGCAAGATGCCCGTGCATTGCACGGACCATCAAGATCTTGTGGGAGAATTGGGACTCTTGCGCGCCGACAGGTGGGCGCCACCGGTGTTTTCGTGCGCTTGCGTGCCGAGAGCATATTGGCGCGTGTTCAAAATTCATGCTACCTTTTCATCCCCAATCTCCCGCCCCTCCCCCACCTCTGGAATCTCGATTCCTGCTCCAGTTCCCCCAAATCCCCCTCCTGTACTCCCTGTACTCAAGCGCACTATCATGTCGCCGGTCAATGCGGATCTCCGAGCCAGAGATCCTGAGGTCCCTCATGCCTTCGGGTGCTGCGTGCTGTCGCTCAACAGTGGCATGGCGGCGCTTGACGACCAGTTTGCCGGCAAAGTGCTGATGGTAACCATCAACGGCGACCGGCCTCCCATCTCGTCGGATGACCTTGTCAAAGCTCTTGGCATTGCGCACGACATCCAAATAAGTGACTTGCTCGTTGAGGTCTGTCCGCCACCGGCTGATTTCTTCGTCAGGTTTCGGACAACTTTCGACTGCAGTCGTGTGTTCGAATCTTCCCGGCGTTTGTTCCGCGATGGCGTGCTGGTGAGCTTTGATCAGTGGCACCCAGGATGGGGCTCGGTGCCCTCTGAGCTTGAGTTTTTAACAAAGATTACCTTCCACGGCATGCCTCGACGTGCTTGGAACAACGAGTCCATGAATGAGCTTATCAACGACCTTGGAGGTGAGCTCGTAAGTATGTTTGTTCTTCCAGAAAGCTGGGCTCTGACGGTTATGGCATGGATGAAGAAGCCATCAACCATACCGAAGGTGATTAGTGTTGAGATACCGGTGCAGGAACCGGGGTTGTACTATTCGCCGCCACCAAGGCCACCGCGGACCACGTTAGGGATGTACATGTATTAAGTGTTCGTGCATGTCGAAGAAGTGGTCAATCCATCAATCAAAGTCCTGCCGCCGCCGCTGGTGCTCGGGTCCGCCGACGACGTCCATTACAGGAGTCAATGTCAGACTTTCCCCGTGTTGCTCGGAACGATGGATGGCACAGGGCCTACCATCGCGCGGCGGAGGCCACCGCTTCTTTGGGAGAAGAGGCAGGGCTGGCTGCCTGGATGTGCTCTAATTTAAGGTAACAACTGAATCTTGTCAGATACTAGTTAAATCCGAGCTATGGGTGTGAAGCACTGATGTGCCAGTACATTTGATTGTGACATGTTCTATTTTTTTACCTGAACTTTTTTTTAGAAAGGACTGTACGTCAACTTAATGTTCTAGCAGAACTTATATATTGTGTTGTCTGTCTGTTTTCTTTGCACAACATTCAAGATATTTCCCCGTCTTTGATAAAGACGATGAACCGTTATGTACGAGTTCGTTGGTTTCAACATAGCCCTACCCGTAGCGATCCACTGCTTCCACCCTAATTGTGCCACCTGCGTGAAATTTTTGTATGCAAGTCCAGTGTGCTATGATGTTCTATATGATTGTGTCAACTATATAAGTTTTTACTGAGCATCATCAATGCATATGGCTGAAAGATGTATTTATGAGCATCGGTCGATGGGTCTCTCCATCTCTCTCTCTCTCACACACACACGAACACACACACACACACACACACATGCACACACACACACACAAGTGGGACCCGTTGAATTATTTCTTCGCTCGTGACAGCTTTTAATTAGGTTCCACTATACTCTAACTTTTTTTCTTAAGTTATTAATTGAGCTCAGTGACTTCAAAAAGTTGTACAGAAGCCTTGTTTGGGCCTTTCCGGCGTCGTTGAATGTGGGCTAAGTAGGCATGTAAGGTTGTACTGTACTACATAGGCCTTTTTTTTCAACATCAGCAATGCAACTAGGCCGGCAGTTGTAAACAATCCGGGTCAACTTGTTATTCTCCGCCCCGCTGGGCTGCAAATCTTTCCTACGAGGGGGCTTAACAAGAAAATGGGCTTTAAGAAATAATAAATGGGATGTAATTATAAAAAATTGGACAGTAACTATAAAAACATGCACCAAACATGTAATTAGTTTATAAAATATTACTTTTGGATTTTGAAAATTTTAATTTCATTAATTGTTGCGCGCGCAATGTTTTGTTGGATTTTTATGTAATACAAATTTATATTGAAATTGTATTTAATCTGACTAGAAATTTCGGGATAAAAATATTTCGGATCCCATCAAAATGTGGGAAATTTTATTGAATTCTGTTTTGAACGGTTGGTTGAAATTATTAATCGTTGTCCTAGGTAGAAAATGGGCTGTACTTTTAACAAACTGTAAATGGGTTGTAGTAAATTCCATTAGAATTCAAAAATGGGTTGTACATTCTTACAAATCACAAATGGGCTATAAGTTCTCTGCCACACCCTTGCCGGCCTACTAAGTTGACGCGTCCCCTAAAAAAGTAAGTTGACGCGTATGCAAGGCTTTGTCAACTTATAGTCAACACACGGTTCTAGCAGCAGTGTCCGTTGGATGTCTATCCAACGGATGTCGTGCTTCTTCTTCAATCTCGGATATTCTAGCTTCAGCCGCCCAAAAAATGATTCCTCCCCCTGACATCTGGGGCGCACCATTTCGGAGGCTGACCTGTGGGCCTACTAAGTTGACACGTACCAAGGGCTTTGTCAACTTAGTCAATATAAACGATTCTAGCTGCAGTGACCGTACGATGTCCATACAACGGCCGTCGTGATTCTTCAACCTCTGGTCTTCTTGCTCCAGCCGCCCAAAGTAGCGCCGGTCGTCCCGCCTGCTCCTGCCTCCCATGGCCGATTGTGCTGTCGCGGAGGCCTCACCGCCCCTACCACTCCCACCGCTGGCCAGGCCCTACGGCGACGGCAACCTCACACCACAGCCGAACCAGTGAACCCTCGTACTCCTCTCCGCGTGGGCATCCACTACGGCGTCTTCCCCGGCTCCGCGTCATCCCCTTCCTAGGCCTCGCCGTCCTCCACCGCCCTGGTGCTCTCGGAGCGGTGTGGTCAACGTGGTCAAGGAACGACTTCCATCGGAAGAGTACTGTACGTGGAGAGGCTGACAGCTGGGTCCACGGCCGCAGCAAGGAAGTGCCTCCTTATTACGCGGAAAATAATGATTCCTCCACCTGACAGCAGGGACCCACCGGACGGGCCACCATATTTCACGAAAAAAATGTTTCCCCCTGACTGCTGGGACCCACCAGCTACATCTTCGCACGCAAGGAAGTGCGTCCATATTACGGGCAAAAAAAATGATTCGCCCCCTGACTGCTAGGACCCACCAGCTACTTCTTCGCACGCAAGGAAGTGCCTGACAGTCGGGACCCACCTGGTCGAAGCGTACGTAGCGTTGTCATTCTGGTCACGAACGTGTACGTACATACGATCGGTCTATCTGCAGGCTGCAGCGATGAACCGTGGCCGTGTAAGGAAGGGCACGTGTCGTAGTAGAGGCGCGCACGTAGCATGTACACGTACGTACAGCTGCCAGGGTGCAAGAAAGTAAATACGGCTACGTACGTACATACGGGCGGGGTCTCGAACGCCTACTCGCGCATACGTATGGCCAGGGCTCGTGTACATGGTGGGGTCGGAACGGAGAAACTGCGTCGTCGTCGTGTTCATTGGGAGGCAGCGGAATGCGTCGTGTTCATCGGGAGGCAACGGAACGCGTGCTGTTCATCGGGAGCCAACCGGCTTGGACTAAACATCCGATGGAAACGAGGCCTGGCGTACGCAGAACGGAGGAAACGGCCTTTTGTTCGACCGGCCACGGTCGAAACAGGATCCTGTTCATCGGGAGGGGTCTGGCGTACCGCAAAACGGAGGAAACGGACCTCCTATGGTCGAAACGGGGTCCTATTGATCTGGAGGGGTGTGGCATACCGCAAAACGGAGGAAACAGACTTGTGTTGGAGTGCTACGGTCGAAACGGGGGTCCTTTTCATCAGGAGGGGTGTGGCGTACCGCAAAATGGGACTCCAGGGGATACTGTTCATCTCCACCGTCGACTGCCTCCACGGGCTACTGTTCATCCACCATTGACTGCCTCCACGGGCTCCTGTTCATCCACCGTCGACCTCCTCTAGCCTCCACCTGCGACTGTTCATCCAGCCTCCACCGCTTCTCCACCGGCTACTGTTCAACCAGCCCTCTCTACGGGGTCCTGTTGAACCACCCCTCCACGGGCTACTGTTCATCCAGCCCTTCACCGGCTACTATTCAACCATCCCTCCATGGGGTCCTGTTCATCCAGCCCTCCACGGGGTCCTGTTCATCCACCGGCTCGATCGATCGGGGTCCTGTTCATCCAGCAGCAACGGCCTCTACTACCACGGGTTCCTGTTCATCCAACCCCCCACCGGGAACTGTTCATCCAAACCCCCAACAACGTTCACTGTTCATCAAGAGACAGCAGGTTCGATCGGCTTCAGTTAGCAGCAGTAGCGAAGGAATTGCACGATCGGGTTCAGTTAAAGCCATCGATCGATCACTCGGGTTCAGTAACACGTAGCCTGCAGTGCAATCGCTCGGGTTCAGTAGGCGAACGCCTCGCTCTGGTTCAGTTAGAGCCCAACGCCTCGCACCCACGCGCATACGTGTATGAGAGAAACACGCATCGCTCGGCCCCCAACCACCCACCGTATCGGGAACTCCCCGATATTTTCCGCGCCCTCGCTTCTACCATAGTTTTTCCGGCATGGACGGCCCAAAGAATGTCATGCAGTTGCGTCTCCGGCCCGCCCAGGACAAAAAGCCCATTTTCTGTCATGATTTTTTGTCATAGAAGTAGGAGCCCACCACATCTATGATGATACCAGTTTTTGTCACAATTATCGTCATAGAAGTATCATAAGCATGACAGGAAAAAAATTCGTTCGGCCCAAAATGTCATGGATGTGTCTTTTTTTATAGTGATTCACTTGATATGTGTTATGGCATTCAACTCGCGGATTCCCGCGGTGATATTGGGGTAATCTATGCATCGGGGTTGATGCACGTTTTTATTATCTTTTCTCCGACGGAAACTTTGGGGTCTCTTTATAGTTCTTTGTGTGGATTGTGTATTATGATTATGAATTTGCTTTGGTGTTATTCTAGTACGAACTCTAGGATAGATCGAATGGACAAATAGCTTTGTGTTATTTTAGTATGAACTCTTGAATAGATCGAACGGAAAGAATAGCTTTGAGGTGGTTTCGTGCCCTACAAACCATTCCTATCTTTTGTTCTCCGCTAATAGGAACTCGGGAGTGATTCTTTATTGCACTTTGAGGGATAATCATATGATCCAACTATGTTAGCATTGTTGAGAGGTTGCACTAGCGAAAGTACGGACCCTAGGCCTCATTTTGAAGCATTGCAATACCGTTTTGTGCCCGTTTACTATTTGCTACCTTGTTGTTTTTATTTATTCATATTTAAAAAATATATTTCTACCATAAATATTACACTTTTATCACCATCTCTTCGCCGAACTAGTCCACCTATACAAATTACCATTGTATTGGGTGTGTTGGGGACACAAGAGCTTTCTTGTATTTGATTGCAGGGTCATTTGAGAGAGACTATCTTCATCCTACACCTTAGGTCATCCATGTGACGCCTGGATAATTAGGCTACAATAATCCCACGTTAATGATGCCACGTCACCTCGCTTACTATTGGTAAACTCGCGTTGATTCAAAATCGATTCAAATTCAAATTCAAAAAGAAGGCAAACAACAAAAGTTTTCAAATGTCAAAACTAAAATGTTCTAAATATGAAAAATAAATCGTATGTGATATCGATGGAGAAACCACACTTTTATGAAGTGTTAAAATGCACTATAATAAATAAACTGTGGCAAAACAGTTATTCAAATGCTTTTAAAAATAAGAAACAATTTCAAAACTATTTTATTTCAGTGCTCAACTGTTTGTGGCAGCGGCATAAATTGTAACAATATTTTAGCTGCCAGTTTTGTATTTTTATTGATACTAAAATAAAACCGATTAGAAGTAAATGAAAATTAATAAAAGGAAAAATTTACAAGAAAAGTAAAACAAAAGAACAAAGCAAAAATAAAAAGAATGAAGGAAGACCCCCTCACCTGGGCCGTTCGGCCCAATAGGGCTACCAGGCCCACCCCGCCTCCCTTATTCCCCACTTCCCCTGTGACCTAGCGCACACCCCCACAACCCCCCACTCCCCCGATCCCTCTCGTCTTCCCCACCCCGCCCCTGAGTGGATCTGGATTGTATTGGGTGTGTTGGGGACACAGGAGATTTCTTGTATTTGATTGCAGGGTCGTTTGAGAGATACCATCTTCATCCTACACCTCCCATGGATTGATAAACCTTAGGTCATCCACTTGAGGGAAAATTGCTACTGTCCTACAAAACTCTGCGCTTGGAGGCCGAACACTAGTCTACAAGAATAAAGTTGCATAGTAGACATCAGTGGGCTAGAAATGCACAATTGTTAACTAGGTGGTATCATAGGATAAAGCTCCTCCTTGACTATTACGACATGAAACAATAAATTTTGGAGTTCATCCAAACATGACCTACTTGTTAGATAAACAAAGCATGATACACTAAGTATACTTGTTTACTTCCTCCACTACAAAACACAGATTTGATCTTAGTGGTGGTGGACAGATTCACCAAATACATGATGGAAATATGACCTAGAGGCAATAATAAAATGGTTATTATTATATTTCCTTAATCATGATAAAGGTTTATTATTCATGCTAGAATTGTATTGACCAGAAACTTAAATACATGTGTGGATACATAAACAAATACCGTGTCCCTAGTGAGCCTCTACTAGACTAGCTCGTTGATTAAAGATGGTCAAGGTTTCCTAACCATAGACATGAGTTGTCATTTCATAATGGGATCACATCATTAGGAGAATGATGTGATGGACAAGACCCATCCGTTAGCTTAGCATATGATCGTTTAGTTTATTGCTACTGCTTTCTTAATGTCAAATATTCCTTCGACCATGAGATCATGCAACTCCTGGATACCGGAGGAATACCTTGTGTGCTATAAAATGTCACAATGTAACTAGGTGATCATAAAGATGATATACAGGTATCTCCGAAGGTGTCTGTTGAGTTGGCATGGATCGAGATTGGGATTTGTCACTCTGTATATCGGAGAGGTATCTTTGGGCCCTCTCGGTAATACACATCACAAGAAGCTTGCAAGAGAAATGGCTAAGGAGTTAGTTACGAGCTGATGTATTACGGAATGAGTAAAGAGACTTGCCGGTAATGATATTGAACTAGGTATGAAGATACCGACGATCGAATCTCGGGCAAGTAACATACTGACAGACAAAGGGAACTACGTATGTTGTCATAAAGGTTCGACCGATAAAGATCTTCATAGAATATGTAGGAACCGATATGGCATCCGGGTCCCGCTATTGGTTATTGATTGAACAGGTGTCTCGGTCATGTCTACATCATTCTCGAACCTGTAGGGTCCGCACGCTTAACGTTCATTGATGATATAGTATTATATGAGTTATGTGATTCGGTTACCGAATGTTGTTCGGAGTACTGGATGAGATCACGGGCATGACGAGGAGCTCTGGAATGGTTTGGAGGTAAAGATTGATATATAGGACGATGATATTTGGTCACCAGAAAGGTTTCGGAAAGAACCGGGTATTTATCGGAGTGCTGGAAGGGGTTCTGGGAGGCCACCGGTAAGTAGTGGGCCTTATGGGCCAAAGGGGAGAGCACACCAGCCCACAAGGGGGTTGGCGAGCTCCTCCACCCCCTTCCCACACACCAAGGAGGGGGGGGGGGAAGGAAGGAGGAGGGGCCCTAAGGTAGCCAGCCCCCTTTCCTTCCCCCCATGTTCAAATATGGAAGGGGGCGCGGCTAGCACTACAAAAAAAATACATTTCCGTGATGATACGTGTTTGTCATAGTAGGTCGCGTTTTTTGTCATGCATGTACATCCATGACGATTTTATGATAGAATCAAGATAGTCATACCTGTGCTGTCGTAGAAGTGTTCCATGACATTACCAAAATTATCATCAAGGAAGTGTCCACTTCCATGACGATAAATCGCGCGTCGCAGAAGTGCTTTTGTCAAGGGTGACCCACACGTGGCATCCACCGTAACGGAACGCCGTTAAGCTATCGGGTCCGGTTTTGGATCCGATAACCCGTTAACAGCTGGGCCCAATGGGAAATTTCCATGTGTAAAATTCTGATTGGCCGGAGGGAACACCTGTCAGCTCGTCAGTGGGCCAGATGTCGCCCGTCCATTGGAGGAGACATGCCTACGATACGTCGACACGTGGCTGGTCCCAACAGAGGCCCATATAGGTTAAAAAGGCCGGCCCAGTCAAAGGCCCGTAGTACTTACTCAGGTACTAGTGGGCCAGCCCAATAACGGCCTGCTTAATAAAGGCCCATTTACGGCCCGAAGCCAGATCTGGCCTGTTAATTGTTCGCCGAATATTTGGGCCCATTTACGGCCCGAAGCCAGATCTTGCCCGTTAATTGTTTGCCGAATATTTGGGCCCAATTACAGCCCAGTGACTTTCGGCCTGTTAGAGGCCCGATGTAGACATCGGCCCATTTCAGCCCGGTGTGACTTTCGGCCTGGGAATGGCCCGTGTTGCCCATGGGCCATATATGGTCCGACGGGACATCGATCCCACTAACGGCCCGTGATAAAGGTGGCAATAGTTAAGCCCAACGTGACTTTGGGCCTGTAAAAGGCCTGTCACATAATTCGGCCCGTTGATGTCTGTACTAAGCTTTCGGCCTCTTAAAGGCCCATGAGATCAGTGGGCCAACTAAGGCCCGAGATATGTTTCGGCCTGCGAACTACCCGTGATATAACTGGGCCCAAAAAGGCCCGGTCTACATTTCAGCCTGCTGAAGGCCCATCGATGACTAGTGAAAATTGAGGCCCAACATGCACTTCGGCCTGCTAAAGGCCCGTGGTTTCATCTGGGCCGTAACAGGCCAGTACAATATTCAGCCTGTTAATGGCCCAACGCTACCTGGGCCAAACTAAGCGCTGGGTCCACAAAAGGCCCAACTAAAATATAGGCCGATGTAAGTTGTGGGCCTCGCGCAAAGTGTGAAGGCCCCAATCATTCGGGCCCAAGAAAGATGCAGGCCGACCAATTGTGGCCCGCTGAAAACCAGGCCCGTTAGAGGCGAATGTTTCGGCCCGGTCGACTACATCTGATTTTTTTCAGATAGCGAATGATGGCAGTAACTAGTAGGAATTAAGAACAAACCTACTCTATACAATAAACAAATCACGACATAGTAACTAAGAATAAACCTACACTATACAATAAAGGATTTATGGTATATTACATCCACTGGGCATCGAAGTTCGCCACCAGTGATCATAAAGCGCAATGAAGAAGCAGATTACAAAAACTGGGCACCATTGCAGCGTCACAAAATAATACTGAACCGAGACCACTTCCAAGACAGTTCAAGAAAGGTTAGCCTTGCGCGGGAACTGCTACGCAAGCTGCTGAGCAAGGCTGTGAGACCGGCCTAGCATGTTGGTCATAGCTTCCAGGTGTAGCTGTTTAGCGATGAGGTTCTCATTGGTGTTCTCCGCAATCTTTCTTAGAGATAGGACTTCAAGTCGAAGTTGAGTTACAGAATGCCTTTCTGCTAGAACTTGGGACTGAAGAAGTCGAACTGATTTAGACAATGAATTCTGTGAGCTTTTCCGACTTCTAGTCTCAAGTCACTTGAACACTGCATCAAGACAAGACTTTGGGGCTGTCTTGCTATCTTCAAGATGTTTTGCCTTCTTTGCTGCAATATATGTTGGGTTTGTCTCACAACCTTCAGCAGACTTGTGCATGCCATCAGGCATATCACCCTGAAACAAAGCAGAGAGATGACAGGTTTTGCACGTGTATAAACAAAGATGATAACTGTGTTGTCAATTCCATCCAATTTCAAATTAGAAAATAAAGAGTAAGTTCAAAATATCAATAGCATAATTTGGCATTGTTCATAATGTGGGGAGCTTCACCACACTACTGGATTACCATGTCAACATAACAAGCATAGATGAAGGGCAAAGAAAATCATTGTATCTATTTTGGTTAATGTGCATGGCATGTTGTTCATATCATCAGCCACAACAGTAAGATAAAACAGGAGATGACAAGGTGCAAACGTGGGCTGCTTCACCACACAATGGATTATAGATCCACAAAAACAAGCATACATATAGGGAGTATTGAGTAATGTGCATGGTATGAATAAGGAATTTGGTTTTACAAGTAAAACTTAGAACTTACGGTTCTTGCGAACATGCATTTTGGTAGAAACAGCAAACTAAACAGCAGTAAACGATAGGGAGTATGAGCAAATTAAACAACAGTTGAGGATAAAGGCTTTAGAAGGACTGGCTTACATTAACAGTTAACACCGGCTTTATAATGCCCTTCTCCATGTCAAGGGAAGGATAACTCAAGAATTTCAGCACAGAATCTTCTTCATAAGCATTGCCTGTACTCTACATTTTGTAGAGAGTAATTATAGATATGATAATACTGGAAGGGATAGAGGATAATGAAGATAAGATGTAGATTGATGCTACATAATCAACTACCAATCCCTGGAAGTACAAGCGTTACAGGACAAAATGTACTGACAAGAGCAATGGGCTACACTTCTGCACTGGCATTGTCTGTGTATTCTACTTTTTGGTAAGATTAAATATAGATCTGATCTTTTTTAGTAAATGGTGGGCGAGGGAGATAAGATGAAGAATGCTACACAATGAACCAATCCCTCTTCCCATAATACAAGAGTGGTTTGAACACTGGTGTACTGTACAAAACGTTCTTATATTATGGGACGGAGGGAGTAGCTGTTAATGTAAGTACAGTGCTAGACGACGTTCAGTCCTTACAAGAGGACCGCAGAGCTAAACCTCTTCAAAAGCATTGGGTTGATTCTAAATTTATGTAAGAGTCCATATGGATCTTATAATGTCCACCAAATGGACGATAACGAGGCTAACATGTGCAGTGATGCTACATAATCAAACAGCTATGAAAGTAAGTATGGTCATACAGGGCAAGAGGTACTCACAAGAGCAATGCAGTGTGCAGTATAGTTGCGAGATTCTGTGGTCCCTTGAGAATGAATGTTCTTCTTCTAATAGTTTTCGTACAAGTGAGACGTTAAGGCAAATTCAGAAATGTAGTTCAAATTGTGATGTGATGTCATAGACAGTACCTTACGCTGTAGCTGAGACCAATGTGTAACAAGATTATTCCATTCACCGCCGGATAATGTAGCACTGGAGACTTTACAGAAATTTCGTTTAGAGGCTTGCCATCAAAGTGCGCTTGCCTCAGGTAGGAACGATACTTCATCAATGAGTGCTTGAAAAGCGCAACCAACCCTTGCTCATCTTCACAATCCAGTTTGGTCCTCGCCTATTTAAAAGAGTGAAATCTTGTGTCTTCTGTCAGCAGAAACATATGCAGTAATGACCATGAATAACATTAGTAAATTACTTACGCATAAGTTGTGGAGGAAGACTGGAAATTGTTCTGTGTCTGCAATATAATCTTTCCATGAAGGAAAGATGCGCACAAAGTTCCTGACAACAATATAAGCTTCGTCTTCTAAACTGGGAAGAAATGGAATAGGGGTCCTATTTGCTGCAATTGGGGCTCTCTTTGGTTCGAAAAGGGATTTGGCAACTGGATTTGGTGTACGCTTTGCTGGAATGGGGGTTTTGCGTCGTAGAGCTGGTGCAATGTCAACTGGCATAATCATACTGTTTGCTGCAGTTGGGGTCTGCTGAGTTGGGGCATCAGAAATGACCAGTGTAGTAGGGCTAGAGTCTGCTAGAGTTGGGGTGTTTTGTGGGTCAGGTGATATTGCAACTACACCTAATGGGCTATTTGATTTATCAGGTGCCACTACGTTTTCCAAATACTTTGCTTGTGCTCCTCCACGATCAGCAATGGCCCTCTTCCTTTTGAACGTCTGATACACAAGAACAACATTTGAATGGATAAATATGGTATGATGACAGATGGAATATGTACTGAAAATGGATAGGCAGGGCGTATTCACATACACGATGTGTAAACTAAGCTAATGGCAGTTCAACAAAGTAGAAGCAATGCAAAGCATCAGTTGCAAGATATGTGCGACCAATATAACCTTGGAAAGTTAGAGCAAGCACCTTGATGGGTGAATAAGATAGGGCATCTTCCTCTGACTCCTCCACTAGGGAGCTACATTGACTTAGGTCTCCCTCTAGCTCAGAATCACTGTTAGGATTATATTCTGAGCATGAATCTGTAGGTGGAGAGCGTTTGCATTGCATTGCATCCAGACTTGATTTCAGTCCCTTAATGCCAAGTTTGACAGCCATGGCATTGTTCTGCTTTATTCTTTTCATGCGCGCAAGCTCATAATCATTATGATGCTGTTCAGAATCTGAGATTCATGAAAACATAAAAAGTAGTCAGATTATCTATGGAATGCATTGCAGATTCAACTCGAAGAGTGTCTCCCTATAAACCCCTGCATATGCAAAGTTCACTCCCCAACCATGCTGACCAGACCACACACAGAAATACAAACCCCTTATGTCTCTATAACAGGCAGACACACATTTCAAAACTGAAGTAGGAACATTAGAATCATATGAAATTCGTATTTGAACAAATAAACTAAGGAATTATGAGTGGCATAATGTTTATCTTCAAGGGTGGAGTGTTGGTAGTGCGACACAAAGCAAGTAGGCAGATTGTATTCCATGTAAAAGATCGAAGCCTGTGTAAAAGCTGGAAATGACACGTTCTTTCTATACAATGCAGTGTTCGTTGCCCACACATGATGGAAGAGATCACATAGAGAAATACTATTCACTCATGTCTATGGTTCCAGTATTTAGAAACAGGGTGGTCCACCTAAAAGAATATTGACAACAAATATGACAAGGCAAGCATAGATGTAGTGAATCAATCATTTACTTGTGAGCTTACTAGGACAAGTATGCAGAATTGTAACTGCAGTAAGAGACTGTCCAAAATCTGAATCAAGAAGTTTGTCTAGCACTTATTGTTTGCAACTAATCAACATGAATAATTGGATATTATATCGAATCAGTAAGAAAGACAAGTAAAATTGTCAACAAACCTGGCTTGCAGTAGTAATCTGGGTCAATGTCACTACGACCAACAATCCAAAATGACTAGTGTCTGTTCCTAGGGCCGGAATTTTGAAAACCCTGTGAACTTTACAGGTACTAAAGATTACCGAAATACATCTGAACCATTAAGTGTAGGTAGCACTGAGCACACAACAAACCCTAATGACAGTCCTGCCTAATGAGTAATGAATCAATTAGAAAATGGGTGATGAGGAGTGGTTGCTGAGTGTTGAGGACGTATCTCAGGATAAATCGGGTTGGCTTAGTGGGTGCTGCACGCCTGAGCCCTGAACAGACTGGGAAGGTAGGCACGGCGGCGCGCCCGGGCAGTGGTGACGCTGTTGGGCGAGCGGCTCCTGACCTCCTGTTAGTCCGGCGTCTCCTCCTAGAGTCATGCCGTCCGGGGATGGCAAGTCACCGGCATGGCAGGCGGCTGGGGGCGAGTAGAGATCGGAAGCACGCAGCAGAACAGAGGGGAATCGGGGCCTGGGATGACCCAAAATCCCAGGGTGGGCCGGCCCACGGTGGGCACCCTGTAGAGATACACACCCGAGCGGCGAACATGCATTTTTGAAACTAATTTAGGAACATTTAGCTGACCAATTAAACGACTCTGTTTTAATAATATTAGATTCGTATTTGAACAACTAAGCTTGTTTAGCTTGATGGGTGGAGCAGTGCTATTATGACACGAAGCATGTATTCTGATCATATAGTGATTAAAAAAGGGGGAAACTCTAAGCATATTTTTTTAGCAAAAGAGGGTTTCCCCTCCGATTTCTATTAAAGAAACCACCACGGAACCAACATGATCAATTAAACCGTATTATGACCATGCCATGGCAGATTTGAAGCTGCAAACCGGAGAAATGATATTTAGTAGCCATTGTTTGCTTCGAACTAAGAACTAAATTCTAAGAGCTGAAAAGAAAGTAGAGTAACCAAGTTAAGATCTATTTTCTGGTTGAGATCAAAAAGTTGAGGAGATATGAAGTACCACCTCTCTTGCGGCGCCGTGTAGGCATCGGGGGTGCGTTGGCTGTCGGTGGCGTTGAAGCTGATCTGTGACGGTAGACGGGTGCGCCGGGGGATAAGTCCCATTGCGGTGGAAGAGAAGGTCGTGTGAGCGGCCCCGGTAAAGAGGACGACGGCGCCGATGAAGCGAGAGGACGTGATGCAAGGCTCTTGGTCCGTCGCCGTGGATGAGAAACGTCCATCTCTAACAGTGGACGACGCGGTCTTGGTAGGCACTCCGGCATGGTGGAGGACGGTGGCGATGGATGTGGTGGAGGACAGCGGCGATGGATGGGGTGGAGGACGGCGGCGATGGATGGGGTGGCAGACGGAGGCTGGTGTGGGGATGGTGTTCTAGCGCGGACGGTGTATGAATGGGAAAATGGAGGGAGAGGTACGGGGAACCATGTTTTTGGGACGCGCCTGCCTGAAATATGGGAAGGTTAAGAACTTAGCCCCTGTTTAAAATTTGGACGTCTCGTCGGTTGGGGATACGACGGTAATCTCGCATCTCGCCAATATTTGCCCAGAGCGATGTCGGGCGAGGAGAGGTGGTTGGCACCCATGGTGTATGAATGGGGCTGATAGGTAGGGCGATTGTGTCACGTCTGAGTGAAGTTACAAACCTGCCCCTATTGAAAATATTTGCCTACATCGATTTCGGCCGAGTCGAGTTTGTTTTGCCGCCCATCGTGTATGAATGGGGAAATGGAGGGAGAAACAGAGGTCTTTCAGACGAGCTTGAATCAAATGTGTTTTGCCGCCCATGTTTGGTGCCCACCGTGTCGGAATGGGCTCAGAGGCGGTCGTGTCACGTCTAATTGAAGTCACTAACCTACCCATATTTAGAGCAGTGGAAATCGAGCCGATGGATTGTCCGTGTAATGGGTAGACTGTAATTTCCATCTTCCAAACACTTGGCTTTGGGCAGCCGACGTGGGAGTGAGACATTTTGCCACTTCTTTCGAATTTTGGGACAATAAGCATCCATGTTTACCCTGGCAACTAAATTCGAATCCATTTTGTATTCCTATACGAATCTTTATAAATCATTCTATGTGTTTTTATATATCTTCAAAAGGACGACAAAGATGTATCCCACTATCATATATGAATATGGTTTACAAATGCCGATACTCAAATTCAGAAGCTAGAATCCATTTTAAGGTGAATTCGAATATTTGGAACACTTCATGTCCAACTCAAATGTCACACGCAGCCTAATGTGTACTCCCATTTAGATATGTACACAAGCGATGTATCAAGATTCAAATACCGAGTCAATCAACCAATAATGTACACAACTAACAGACATATAAACACTTATAGAGTATATGGATCAATAATATCAACTAACATACATAAGCCAGGCCGCTGTACTTTTTTTTGCTACAGCAGCATCCGTTTTTTAGCCAAGCTACTACAACATCTTGGCCCTTTCCGATGCATGCCACTTATGGTCCCTCTATACTAGTATTATTGCTGAATGCACATTCAGCTCGATTGGCATATTTGTAGGTCTGGCACAGCAATCAAAATGAAATGTCTCCGAGTCTTATCAATTAATACAGACTTGTGCTCAAATAAAATTACAAACCGAAAAACAAAAAACAAAAAACAATTATTACATGATCTCTAAAACAAATGGTTTGATTGATTACATGAACAAACAACACAAAGGTTATTCAACGATGGAAAGAACATTTCACCTATTATTTACCAAGTGGGAATTTAATTTCCTTTTTTCCTTCAGGACCTTAACAATGTGGTCAGTCTCAGCTTGCTTCGTTTTGAAATCCACCAAATATTTAATGGTTGTCTTGAGTACTGCTAGTGATTGTGTTGTTTGCTTCCTCAACATGTCAACTTCATCTCTAAGTGCAGAAGCAGAATCTCTTTCTACCACTATTTTAGCCTCTAGAGCATCAGCAGCTGGCAATTCATAATGCACGATTGGGCCGGTGCTACTGCTGTGGGATGATACAACGTCCATGGGGACCTCGCTCTTTGATCTTAGGCTAACCTGTTTTGCCATTGAAGTTCCGACTGGATTCAGAAAAGTTGAAGTTAGTAAAACATCTCAACTGGGAGTTATAACAGCAAACCAGTTAAACAAACAAGGAACTAAAGAGTTTCAATTGGATGCTGAAAAGTAGTTATTAACATCATTGTAACCCGTTGTTGCAGTAGTAAAGCAGTTAAACAAACAAGTAGCTATTTAAGTTCAGGCAAACAGGTAAATCTTAACAGTAAGTATCAAACACATAGATAGGCGCAGTCTATAATAGGATTAACAGGCTGTGGCATTATGTAATCAGTAGCAAACTAAATTAAGCCAACCAACGTAATTGAACAATTTTGCAATAGGTGGCTAACTAAAATTACGAGAAGCAGGTAACTGAACTTACACTAGTTCTTTGTACAGGCACACTGCAACTTATTTTTCGCTTACAAGGTTGTACGAAGGAGTCCATGGCATCAATTGCTTGGATACGCAGTCCCAATACTTCTTTCTTCCCACATTGCATTGGCAAGTCGAATGGTTAATCTGGTAAGATGGTGCGTACTTGATATGTTATATGAGGACGTGTAGTCAGACTAGTTGTAGCCACACACATCACACTGACTTTTACTGTATATTTCATGCGATTACTTTTGGCATATTGAGATCTAAGCAATCTACAATAGGATGAAAAGACTGGCATCCTTCACATTATTGGCGAACTCAGTTAATAGAAACAAGCAATTCAACCATTCTGTGGGTAAATCAAAAGCACCACTGGAATATTTTTCACTACCCCAATCATACACGCAAAAGGGGCGACGCCACCATAGGGGCTGGTATGGGTGGCCGCCTCGGGTGGTTGGAAAGTGTGCACCTAGTTTGAGTCGTCCAGGTTGGCCCAGGCTAGTTTTTTTCGTCCCAATGCACGAGCAGGCAATGTAAAAAATGAAGAAAAATGTTTCAATTTGGATGGGCCAATAACATAAGTGCAAGGCAGGCCCTATAGCAGGCTCGCGGCCCAAACGAGCGCCTACCATATCGATCGACAGCAGGAAAAATCCCAATTCATTCGCTCCAGCCTCCAGTCTGGTTCACTCCTAACCTAGCCGCCGCTGGCAGACTGACACAACACTTCCTCGCGCCCTCGTTGGAGGACGGTCACCGGGCTTCAAGCGAACGGAAGGACAAGAAGATGAAGATCCAACCCTGGGTGTAGCCTGCGTGAGAGGCAGCGGCGGCAGCACGGGCATGGCATCGAGCTTGCGCAAACGGACAGTCGCAGCTTGCAAGAGTAGCATGCACAACAAGCAGGTACATCACATCCCTGATTATATCTAATTCAACTCTTCAATTTCTGGCCAATAGTTAAACCTAACGGTGTTGTAAAACTGCTTGTATGTAGGGAATCTATGAGAAAATGAAACCAATTTCTACTTATTTTATATCTCCCCCAATCAATACTGAACTGACTGAATTTGATGTATCTAATCAAGTTTCCAGTGCAAACATCCAAGCTCATGTTGTTCTTGATCCTAAAGTGTCTAATGAATAGACTGCTAATGAAGGATTTGATGCAAACATTTTACATGCTCCTGGTGATGAACATATAGTGTCTAATGAGGGATCTAATGCAAGCATTTTGCAAGCTCCCATTGAAGGATTTAGTGTCTAATGATGATCTGCTATGTTGAGAGAGACATAGAGATTTGCAGGCATTGATGACAAGAAAATTATAGTGCATTTTCATGGCTTGAGGAAACGTCGAGGCCATCTACCAGAAAGTCCCCGTATCATGACAACATAGCATAAATACTTTTCTAGTCTGTTGTTTGAAACTATTGGCATACTTGTGCAGGATAGATATATTGATATGCAGTTTGCGCACTGGTTATAGGTGCAATTACACTTCGATATTTTCAGCCAGAGAACGAATAATTCAAGCAGTTACATACCATGTTTGTTGTCCTTGTACACCATGTTGCATTTTGTGTTTTTTGGTGCTTGCATCATTTAGTGTTTATAATCTGAACTATTTTGGATCATTAGCTGGTTTTCAAAGTGCATGTAGCTTCACATTTCTCAAGTTATGTTGATTTCCGGAGTGCAAGTGCCTTCGTATTCTTTAAGTTAAATGTTCGCCCCTGGTAACTTGAATTCGTGGATCCGCCACTGCACACAAATCATACACGAATACCAGTACGAATTAAATGAAATGCGGGGACTTATGCTAGCTCGTTGTACAGGCTCACTACAGCTATGCTTGCGCTTGGGATGTTCCATGTACAAGTCCATGTTACCACTTGCTTGGATGTGCAGGCCTTGTGCTCCTTGCATCCCCCTCTGCATTTTTGACACGGTGAACGGTTGATCAAATATGAGGAATCGACCTTGCTGTTGTACCAGAGGACAGATACTTACAAGGTTATACGGGTGTGCGGGATGTGTACTAGATACCATAGCGCCGTCATGCTTCGCTAAAAAATGGATTTGCTTGTTTCAGATGATATCTCCAGAAGAAATAAGAGTTAAAGTCAGAGTTGCATAGGCGTGTAAGCTAAGAGAGCAGTGAAAGGATATCCAAATATCGTCGGAACAGTGCACAAGGGAGTGATGTGTGGATACCTAGTTCGGGCCGGCGTTTGGGCATGCTCGCCTAGCTAGAGTGCGGGTCACTTCAGAGCCGTTGAGGGTGATGCGCCGGCGTTGCCTGGCCGCGCATGGATGCAGATCTTGAGTGGCAGTTGAGCGCTATGATGCGGTGGACGAGACCGTTGGTGAAGCCCTAGCGGCCCCGGGGGGCGGAGGTGTGACGATGTGCTCGGTGAAGTAGCCCCGGTGAGCTGGGAGACGGCGTCGGTGAAGCGCACCTGATGCGGTGGAAGTCGGTGTCTGTGAGGCACGTCGGTTGCGGCGGCCGACATTGTCGGTGGACCACCCGGTGCGGTGGACGAGGGCGTAGATGAGGTAGCTCCGGTGCGGTGGTGAAGCGCGACCGTCGTCTTCGTAGTCGTCCTCCGGCACAGAGGTGGGGAAAGAGACGAGACGAGGGGCGATTCGAACTTTGCTTGGGTTGGCGGCGAATTAGGGATTTGAGCAATCTGGGCGCGGAAGGGGACGGTGGAGAAGGGAGATTTTGTAGGGCTGGAATTGGGGCCTCCAGATATTTCAATCCGAAAGATGGAAGCGTGAACTTATTTTGTCGTCGTCCTTTTTTGGGGGGGAGAGGGGTGGGTGGGACGTAGCTTCGGTGCCTTAAAGGCACCTGCCTTTGGGTCACTGACATGTGGGCCAGCCACCTGTTGGGCCCACATGTCATAGACACAAAAGTAGGTGCCTTAAGGCACCGAAGCATCGTCCGGGTGGGTGGCTGGGTGCTAAGCCACCGTACGACACACGCGACCACCACGACACGACCCTGGTCTGCCTGGTACGCCTACATTTGAGAGGAGATTTGAGAATGCAAACGAATCTTCTTTCATTTGCAAATGAATCTGCATGTATTACCATGCCCGTGTTTTCCATGCAAATAATTAGTCATTCGAAACGAAATACTATAAATTAATTAATGAGGAGTTATAAAAAAACAAAATGCTATCCACGGTATCCACGCTAATGTGGATTAGAGTATGTGTCACATAATTAGTTATTTGAATTAGAGTGTGTGTCACATAGCGATCTCCAATTCTAACGTGGATTTCGCATTTCACTGTATCCATGCTACTTTTTTAATACAAATTCATATGTATATGATGAACACCATGGTAGTGAGAAAACTTTTGGATGGATTCAAACATATGACCTACAAAATAGCACAGCAAGTCGAGTCAATGTCAACTTTTCGAAACCTAGTATGGCACGAATTCGAAATAATTACCCATATGCATGGTCCTTAGTTCAAATCTTACAATGTACACCGAATTGAAACATCGATATTAAGTCTCGTACTATCTACATTCAAATTTAGTTTTG